>NC_142930.1:129826526-129880823 GCF_046866305.1 Octopus bimaculoides
CCTTGTCACACTGTGCCATGCTAAATATCCCCGAGAACTACGTTAAGGGTACATGTGTCTGTGGAGTGCTCAGCCACTTGCACGTTAATTTCATGAGCAGGCTGTTCCGTTGATCAGATCAACTGGAACCCTCAGCATCGTAAACGATGGAGTGCCAACAACAACAACAACCCATGAAGCATCGATGCACAATGGGTCGAAACAATCGTAGTGAATAACAAAGTGTTGTGAATTCCATTTTCTTTCATATTTCGTGTGTGTGTGTGTGTGTGTGTGTGCATCTGTGTGTCTCCCACCACTGCTTGATGACAACTGGTATTGGTGTGGTTTACATCCCTATAACTTAACAGCATGGCCACTGAAACAAGTAAAAGATAAAGACAAAAGAGAGAGAGAGAGGTTTAAACGTGTGTGTGGGGGAGGTTTAACTAATATACATTACACACATTATGAATGCATTAAGATATTCCTTAGTATTTACCACTCATACATTTGTAATACATTTTTCTCATAAAAAAATATTTCATTCTAATAATGTATGTAAAAAACAAAAAACAATTTTTTTTTTTTTTTTCACAACTTTCCCATTCTTATTCCTACTCAATCAAATAACTTTTTTTAACAAAATACTTCTTTTAGAAACATCTGGAAACTCTAAACAATTTAACAAAAAAAAAAAAAAAAATAATAATAATAATAATAAATAAAATAAATAAAAAATAGCTGACTCAATTTTGGCTTGTAATAAAAGTTTTCTATTCCTCTGTGTGCAATATACATCGCCAGATAGATAAGGTAAATTGATTTCAAAGCTGGTTTTTAATCTCAGTTGGCAGATTTGGTTTTAGTTTGTTAACTTTTATCCCACAAAAGAAATCTGCAAAGATGTTTAAGGAAAGTTATCACTTGGTATAATAATACCCAAGCATTTGTAATAGTTTTGTCACATTTCATGGCCTGACTCTGGTGAGTGGAGTGAGAGATTTAACATGGTAGTACATTGCTGTGTGAAGGCTATGTTAGAATTCTGGTCTGGAGCCCAATGCTGGCCCCCTGTTATATTTGAAGCAAGTCTGGGAACACCTTTCTATGTTTGTCCTATTGCTATGATATATTGCTATATTTGTTTGTTATTGGTGATGTGATGAGGAGGAGGCAGAGAGAAGAGGAGGATAAAAGAGGAGCATCGAAGAGGAGGATAGAAGAGGATAAAAGAGGAGCATAGAAGAGGAGGAGAAGGATAGAAGAGGAGAAGTGGAGGAAGAGAAGAGGATGAAGAGTGGAAAGAGAGGAGGATGAAGAAAAAGCAGAGCAGATGAAAAAGAGGCTGAGAAGATGAGATGAGGAGCAGAGAAGAGAGGAGTGGAGAAGAGGAGAGTAAGAGGAGCAAATGAGGAGAAGAGGAGGAAGAGAGGGGGAGGAGAAAAGGGAGGGAAGGGAGAATAGGGGAGAAATATGAGAAAAAAATGATGATGATGGTATCAACCTCTCTCATTACCATCAGTTAACACATGTTGTTCATCTTCCACTTACTAACAACACCAACAATACACAACAATAACAACAACTATGACAACAACAATACTTTACATTAAATATATAAAAATCCTACAAAATATTCAAACGTTTGTCTTCTTCAAAAAAATAACCTAACAAAATAAAATAAAAAGACAACATAGAGATATGGCCAAGTTGATAACAAAAAAAAAAAAAAATCAACGCTTGGGGAAATGAGTTTTATATCATTTTTACAATGAAAATGTCATTTTGCTTTCTTATCTAAGATTTCCAGTCGGAATGGAGGCAATATTGTGAAACAAGGAGTTTTTTGGGGTTTTTTTAAGTTATTGATTTCTCCCTTACTTGTTTGTACTATAAGACAAATGACATGTGAAAATCGTGTGTTAAGTAGCTTGCTTACTAACCGCATGGTTCTGGGTTCAGTCCCACTGCATGACACCTTGGTCAAGTGTCTTCTACTATAGCCTCAGGCCAACCAAAGCCCTGTGAGTGGATTTGGTAGGTGGAAACTGAACAAAGCTCGTTGTATATTTATGTATGTGTGTGTGTGTGTGTGTGTGAAGGCGGCGAGCTGGCAGAATCGTTAGTACGCTGGGCGAAATGCTTAGTGGTATTTCATCTGCCGCTACGTTCTGAGTTCAAATTCTGCTGAGGTTGACTTTGCCTTTCATCCTTTCGGGATCGATTAAATAAGTACCAGTTATGCACTTGGGTCGATATAATCGACTTAATCCGTTTGTCTGTCCTTGTTTGTTCCCTCTGTGTGTAGCCCCTTGTGGGCAGTAAAGAAATAAGAAACATTAGCATGCTGGGCAAAATGCTTAGTGGTATTTCGTCTGTCTTTACATTCTCAGTTCAAATTCCACCGAGGTCGACTTTGCCTTTCATCTTTTCGGGGTGGATAAATTAAATACCAGTTGCATACTGGAGTTGATCTAAGTGACCAACCCCCTCCCACAAACATTTTTTTATTTTCTTGTGAAGAGAGTGAAGTCTAAAGTTACAACAGTCAAGTGCTCTACTTCAATGTAGATTCAAAATTCCCTTCATCATCATCAGCATTATTATCAACAGATCAGTGAAATTTTAAAATTGATGATGATGGTGATGATGACGATGTTGATGATGATTGTTCTCGTCATTGTTGTCGTTATCCATCATCATCATCATGCATGTTTTCTTCTGCAACATGCTCTTTCTGTCACCAACCTTCAACTGTTTCCAAGCAAAATAATATTTTTCTCGTACCTAGACACATCGTTCATGGAAACAAACAAGCTTGCTTGTAAGACAATGAAGCATATTTGTAACTGTAATGTAATGTCTAGACAAGGGTTCGCACGCACGCACATAGACACACACACACACACACACACACAATCATGCTATGAGCTTCTTTCACTTTGCTTCCACCAAATCCGCTCACAAGGCTTTAGTCAGCCCAGTGCTTATAGGAGGAGACACTTGCCTAACATGCTGTGAGAAACTAAAACAGTTTCAGCCATGGGTACATGGGTATATTCATTTTCAAACAATACCTTGGTGGATGTCTTAGGTTAAATGTATGCCCTCACATTAAAAATACATGAAAACATATTAATATAAAGAATGAAAGCTTTTTGAGTGCTTCAAGGTTTTCTGCCGTAGCCAATATCATTTTCAAGTATGGCAGTTGTATTCATGTTACCATCAATCATTAGCAATGATATTATTATACAAAAATATTACCAAAAAAAAAAGAAACAAAATTCATTACATGCTGTAAAGGCAGCATTTAATGACTGGCAGTGAAATAGTAATTTCATCACAGAGGAAGTGCTTAACAAATTCTATTGATGGAATAAAAGCTGTAAGGAGGCATCTTCTGCAGATTATCTAAAGATAAATGTTTTAATAAGGGAAATCTCTTCTTCCTGATTCAAACAGCAAACATAATTAGAGAATTATTAGAATTCTTTCTTTTGTGAAACCATTCTAAGGAGTCACAAATGACTAAATGGATAAAGCTTCATTCACACATAGCACAAGATATTTCATTTTATTGGCTTATCATCAAGAGATTTCCTAACCATCTGTCTAATTTAACTGTTTCTAACAGAATGGATTCTGCTACAAGCACCTTCATTTTTGGCGTGCTAACCCCTTCATTATTGTTGCTGGCACTTCCTGCATTATATTCTTGTTAAGTTAAAGAAATTGTTTAGACCTAACAATACCAACAGAGAACTTAATCACCAACGAACGATCCTGATAGCACCTCAATAAATTCTTATCAAAATAAATTCCTAAGGTAGATACAATTTAACTGAGAACTGACAAATGCTTGATTTTGATTGTTATGTAGTCACTGGAATGGTTAATACTTCAAACATACTTTCAAAAGTAAGTAAACTCTTTGGTGCCAACCCACCTGAGACTGTCCAAGGTTCTTTTGATGGAGATTCTTTGGTTTAAACTGATTTAAATTAAAAACGTCTATCAAAATTTAATGATAGTTTATGTTTCAAACACCAGATATATAATAACAGTTATTTTACTAAATTCTTCATTATTCTAAAAATTAACTGAAACGAAGGTAATGTATTTCAACAAAAATATGGTAACGAAAGGGTTAATGCAGTCGATTTGGCTAAAGAAACCTTTGTAAGAGGAAGTATTTGAAACGAAATTGGAATACTGTGAAGAAGCAAGTCAAATTTTGAGTTTCTTCTTCTTCATCATCATCATCATCATCATCACATCACCATCACCATCACCATCAATCACCATCATTGTTTAATGTCTGCTTTACATGCTGGCATGAGCTGGACAGTTTGACTGAGGGCTGGCAAGCCAGAAGGCTGCACCAGGCTCCAATCCAATCCAATCTGGCAAAGTTTCTACAGCTGGATGCCAACCACTACGAGTGTGTAGTGGGTGCTTTTTACATGCCACCAGCACAAGGGCCAGTCAAGCGGTACTGACATCAACCATGCTTGAATGGTGCTTTTTATGTGCCATCAGCACGGGAGCCAATCAGGCAGTACTGGCAACAAACATGCTAGAATGGTGCTGTTTATGTGCCACTGGCATGGGACTCAACAATGAACCTACAAGATTCATTTTACAGATGCTCCTTGTTGCTTTGAATAAATTACATTGAATAAATTTACAATTTACTAAATACTTCTTCCTCTTTATTCTCATCTGTTTTAATTTAGTAAGTGACTTGGCACTGCGATTAAGAAGGTTACTTCCCAATTATGTGGTCTTGAGTTCAGTCCTACTGCATAACACCTTAAACAAGCCCCTGAACCCACAAATGTCTTGTGAGTTAATTTGGTAGGATGGAAACAGAAAAAGCCTATCATACACACATATAAGTGCATGCATGTGTGTGGGGGTACACATGCACTTGTATATAAGTGTATTATTTACATTATTTACATTTTCACTTGCTTATATGACAGTTACAATGCTTACAGTGTTCTGCTTGGAACATCTCCTGCCAATAAATCAACCACTCACTCAGTGCCTTTGAAGCTATGTGAATAAGGGATCCCTTAATTGAAATACAGGCGATACTGCAATAACATTCATTTATCACATGCTAACATGGAAAAATGGACATAAAATCAAATGACACAAAGTCAAAAAAATTCAAGGAGCTAAAATGAACTCATGTATAAAATAACGTGTATGAAGACCTTCCCATAATTTTTATTTTATCTACTGAAATTGGTGAGATTTTATAAATGTGAATTATCATTATTAAAAAAGATGTAATAATAGTTGTAAATGAGTGTCACTGTCGTACAAGTGGTGTCATTTGTTTCCAATCTTCCATGGAAACATATCTAGCCATGGAGAAATATTATTACTCTTTCTTGGAAACAAATAAATGTTGGTGACTGGAAGGGCATCCATCCAGTTGCAGAAAGTCTGTCTCCATTAATTCCATCTGACTCTTGCAAGCATGGAAAAGTAGACACTAAAACAAATGGTGGTGATAATGATGACAGTGATGAAGATGATGACGACAATGACAATGATGATAATGACGACGATGATGATGATGATGATGATGATGATAATGAAAGCAGCTTCTTTCAATTAGAGATAGACCCCAAGACAAATGTATTATTCCAGTCAGTGGATCTGTGATACAATAATCCATTTACCAAACTGTAAGATTTTCATATTAAGAAGAGAGAAAATTAATTTCTAAAACATGTAAAGTTCTTTCGATTATATTTCACTTAACCCACTTTTTGTATATTACCATACTGTCTACTTAATCAGGACTAACCTGGAGTTAAGCAACAATTTGTGAGATATACAGGTGTGTGTGTGTGTGTGTGTGTGTGTGTGCGTGTGCGTGTGCGCATGGAAAAGAAAAAAAGAAAGGAGAAGTATTTAGTGTCTTCTTAATTCTGTTTCTATTGTTTCAGCTAAATTGAGTTTATGCATATTTAGAATTGAAGTTACTGAATCAGTGAAATGAATTTAACATTTCTACACTTGCCAAAATTGAATAGATATAGCTAGGAAAAAAAAAGAAAAAAAAATCGCACCAAACAGAATTAAATACTTGAAAATCCAACTCGATTGTCATTCAGACAACTTTCTGGCATTGACAATTCTACTGTTAAAGCAAACACGCACACACACACACACACACACACACACACACACAAACAAAACAAAACACAAAAACGAAAACAAAACTAACAATTGGTGTTAAGATAGGAAATCATTTGTAAACTTTTCTGAACAGTGGTAACAGCTACTTCATTTTTCTTGTCTTCAGTTTAATATTATTATTATTATTATTATTATTTTTATTTATTTATTTTGCTTTTTTTTGTTTAGGATGTGATGATATCATTTGTTTCTGAAATGACTACAAAACAGAAAAGTCAGACATGTCAAACTTAAGCTAATTCTCTTGTGTTCTTAAATGATTTCTTGTATCATTTAGGAAATTTACTCCAGAGCCAAGTGGGTGGTGGCTCAATCTCCTCGCATGAATGATGTATGAATGTTGTCGGGTGGCGTCCTATACTATAGTCACGGTGTCCTATACTATAGCCTTGTGTGATATTGGTAGATGGAAACTAAAAAAGTCTGTTATGTGTGTGTGTGTGTATGCATGTATAAATATGTATGTACATGCATGTGTGCGTGTATTGGTGCAGGTTCCTGCCTCACTGGCTCCTGTCAAACTATCCAAGTCATGCCAGTATGGAAGACGGGCATTAAACGATGGTAGCCAACCACTCCGAGAGTGTAGTGGGTGCTTTTACGTGCCACCGGCACGAGGGCCAGTCACACGGTACTAACAATGGCCACGCTCAAAAAGGTGTTTTTTACGTACTACCTGCATGGGAGCCAGTCCAGCTGCACTGGCAATGACCTCGCTCGAATGATTTTCTAACGTGCCACCAATATAAATATCAAGATATTTATTTTGATGATTATTACTCTAACGGATTTTATAGCATTCTAAATTGAACAGTAAATGAAATTATAATATTAAATTTTTAGGTTTAGATTTGAAGAAATTTACCATTTGCTCGTTCATTGCACATTTGGGATGGAAAGTTGTGTGCCATCTATTACTTTTTCATCCTGTTTTGTATATTTTCATGGGTCAACTATGAAAATTAGATTTGAATGGTTTCTGTTTTTTTTTGGATGTGTATTGCTAATAATAATGATGGTGATGATAGCAATAATAATGGGACCCTGAGGAGATGGAGTATCCTATATTTTATAATATTTTATGATATGTATTAATCATTCTGGATGTTCTATCGAAATGTACATAGGTCTATTTATTTGTTATTATTATTGTTATTGTTGTTGCAATAAAGTATTTTCAACGGATCAATTTTGAGCTCTATTTAAAGTTGATATATATTCAAAAACTCAACTGTGAGTTTTTTGCTAAGATTGTTAACAGATACTATATTTTTTACCAAATTGTTTGGTTAAAAAAAAATATACATTTAATATATATATATATTCTCACGGTGGTGCACCAGCATGACCGCAGCCACTTGGCTGAAACACATAAATAAATAAATATATATATATATATATTCACACATACACACACACATGATGGACTTTTTCCAGTCTCCATTAATTCAGTCTACTTAAATATTACAGCTAAAATGAACCATAGCTAAAAAAAAAAAAAAGGGGGGGAACTAGGAATATAAATAATGTTGGTGTAAATAACAATAAAGGACCTCAACTACAACGTTAATATTCTGTTTCCCTTCTTCTGTACCTTTCACATCATTACACAAACACTTGTTCTTAAAATGTCCTCAATAACCTTTTTCCTTTGTTTATCTTTTTTTTTTTTTTTCATAAAGAATTCATACCATACATACCTTACTATTGGGAATCATGAACCAAATATGAAAAGTTTGGATTTCCTGTACTTGGCTTTAGTGGTGTGTTCTTTTTTTTTTTTTTTTTTTTTTTTTTTTTTTTTTTTTGTTGGAACACAAACAAAACATGAATGGCGAAACTTACCTGAAATGAGAGAAGATAAAAAAAAAACAATTCATTAAAATAAGGGGAAATTAAGAAAAAAAAAAATAAAGCATAAATATATATATATATATATATATAAAAATCTAAAAAGAAAAACTGGGAGAATAAATCGCATGAAACTAAGGAAATTATTTAATGAAATTACTGGACAGAAAGATTAGGTTACAAGAAAAATAAAAAGAGTTGTTGGTCCTTTATGACAGATCTATTTTTAAGTTAAACATGAGGGGAAGGTTGGGATTTAGGTGAACGATTTTCAGATGCGGAAGCCAGGAGAGGACAAATGGTACAAATATTTAAAGTAGTTCTCTGCTTTGTGTAACAAGTTACTAACTTCAATAGAGACTCATCCCAATTTTTGTGGTATTTTTATTTAATAGATAGAGCAAAGATTCTGTAAGGTCATTAAGTGCAAAATACAGCTTATCCCAGTCAGGACGCCATAGCTAAATAGTAGTATGAAGTCTTGTTTGTATCACAGATGCGACAATTTTGAAAACGCAGTGTGGTGGGTGGATGCTAGGGCTCGAAACCGGTTTTATATTATGATCAGTAAAACCGAAACGGATTTGCCAAAACCGATTTTAATGCTGGTTGTTTCTTTGGCTCGTGAAAGGCTTATGCATAGATATAAGAGAAGAAATGTTGAAACCTTGATTCCCTTGAGGTATTTACATAACCCAAGGAAGTTTAAAGATGAATTAATTTCTGGACCTTTTCTTTTTTTAACGAAACAACATTTAAGGAAGTATGCTGAACAAACATATAGGAGATAATTTCCTGAACATGACGCTGAGAACACAACAGAATTATACAAAGAAAATGAAATAGGACGAGACCTAAAAACAAATGTTACTGTTGTCCCATCTACTTACGAAGGTAATGAACTCATGCGTAAATATACAAGCGCAATGAAGAAAATGAAGGAAGAGCCCAAGATAGTAGCAGATGGATTTGAAATCTCTAAAGAATTCGAATATTTTGAAGCAACTTCGAACAGAAGTGAAAAGCTTGAGAAACTTTATAGAGCATTGCTTACAACTAAAGCAACTAGTGTCCAGCTGGAAAGAGCTTTTTCAATTACTGGACTTTTCAACACAAAAATTAGGACAAGTTTGTCAGGTAAAACACTGAATGCATCGTGTTTTTTAAAAGATTATTTTCGAAGGAAAGTGAATCATCAAGCAAGTCAGGAAACTTGATTGATTCTCAAAAATAGAACGACTTGGAAAAACGTTGCATTCCTGATTAAATAAATAAAATACCATTATTTTTTGTTATTGTTTGTACATAGATATAGATACAGGCACCACCAACATATTTGTGGATATCAGTCAAACTGTTACTTTCTCTCTTTCTCTGTGTATGTATATAAACAACATACAATATATGACAAACTTCTTCGTTACAGGGACACCGCTCTAAATCCATGAAAACCGGTTTTTAACCGGTTTTGAGAATTACTTGTACTTAAACTCGGTTTTGGGAATTATCGGTTTTGTGCGAGCCCTAGTGGATGCACCAAGTCAGAGAATGACAAATTCTGTTTGTTTACACAAGTTCTAGAAGAATTTCATCTGAAACTACTTAAACACTGTAAAATAAGCTACAATGGGAAAATGATTTAATAAAGTAATAATTAAGTTTTACTACTTCTTTAAAGAAATTTCACTACTTTCTTTAAAGAAATACAATTTGTTTTAGAAACACACACACACAAAATGCTATCAAATCATATATATATATATATATATATATATATATATATATATATATATATATTGTCTATGTTAAACCACTAATGTTATTAAATTATATAGGTGTTCAGTTGCCTCATATGTGTGAGTGAGTGTGAGTGTGTGTGTGTGTATGTCCAATGAAAGCACGTAAGCTGAAACTTGATATAAAACTAAACATTAATATATATATATATATATATATATATATATATATATATATATACCGGAGTAAGCACATGCAATGTGCAACAAGGTGGAAAAATGAGTACTCAAATACCAGAGGTAGAGTAATATGCTTTATTTAAAAGCAGCAGAAATATAACAAAAAAACCGTTACTCTGAGTTTCACGTTCCCGTTCATCGGACAGTTTTGTTAGAAATTTCTAACAAAACTGTCCGATGAACGGGAACGTGAAACTCAGAGTAACGTTTTTTTTGTTATATTTCTGCTGCTTTTAAATAAAGTATATATATATATATATATATATATATATATATATATATACACACACACACACATCAGAACTTTAATCCACAACATGAAAATCTGACAACATCTACTTTGTTTGCCCAAAGGTCCTACCAGGGGCTAAAATAGTTGTGTGCAACAAGCCAAATCTACTACTTCAGCCTCTGACAAGACTTTTCGACAAAACAAAGTATATGTTGTGAAATTTTCATGCTGTGGGTTAAACTTCTGTTACAAAAGTGTGTGTACATGCATGTGGGCTGTTAATTTGAGTCTTCATATGAGTTGTAATAGATCCAACATTTGAGGTGCATACTGCATTCCTATGCTTGGTCAAGGCAAAAAAAATTAAGATGAAATATAGTATTTGTCTAAGACTAATGCAGACAAAATAAAATAATCTTCAATCAAATTTATGAGAAAAGGTTTGACAATGCAACATAGAAAATAAAAACATCCTACTGTCTAACAATAAATCAGCAATTATTTTTTTATTGTTCTTTAGCAATTATCTGTCTTGGTTGCAATTATAATGCTGTTATCATAGCAGGAAGCATTGTGTGTGTGGTTAAGAAGCTCACTTTGAAACCCTGTGGTGGTTGAAGGTTCAGCCCCACTGTGTGGCACCTTGAGCAAGTGTCTTCTAGTATAGCCTCAGGCTAACCAATGTCTTGTGAGTGGATTTGGTGGACAGAAATATGGTGGAAGCCAACCATGTGAGTGTGTGTGTGTGTGTGTGTGTGTGTGTGTGTGTGTGTGTGTGTCTTTGTGCTTGTGTTTTCCCCTACCCCCACCCTGTTTGACAGTCACTGTTGGTTTGTTTGTGCACCCACTCCATCCCAGTAACTCAGCAGTTCAGTAAAAGAGATGAATAGAATAGTGCCAGACTTTAAAAAATAAGCCCTGGGGTTGATTTATTCAACTGAATCCCTTCAAGGCAGTGCCCCCAGCTTGGCTTGGTTTGATTCATCAGCTCTCAGATAAAGTTTCCAAACTTTTCATCCAATGGATCTCTAACCATTTCTTATATTGGTTTCAAATTGTGGCACAAGACCAGCAATTTTAGGGCATGAGTAAGTCGATTACACCCCACCCCATACTAAACTGCTACTTATTTTATCACCCCCAACAGGATGAAAGTCAACCCCTGCAGAATTTGAAATCACAATGTAGAGAAAGATGAAATTCCATTAAGCATTTTGCCTAGGGTGCTAACAATTCTGTTAACCATTTCTTATATGTAAATGGTATTTCAAATGGATGCAACAAACAAATAAACAAATAAATAAACCTACTTGGATTATGAATACTGTACTTTGAAGAATACAGTTAAAAAAAAAAAAAAAAAAAGAAATTGTTCAATATATCTATAAAAAAAACATTCTTTGAAAGGTGCATGAAGCCACCAAATAATATGGGTTTTATATTTCTACAACACACACTATATTGTATCCTGGATGGAATGTCCATAGCCCCACCTGGCAAACTTCACAAATTGTGTGTGAGCCTTGTTGAAATAGAGTCATGCTATGAGTAATCAGTGACTTTGAACAAAGGAGAGCTAAAACTAATCTATTCAGTAGAATTACAAATTACATCAAGGTAAGGTTTTGTATATATTTATTTATTATATTTATATATTATATTATATATATATATATATATATATATATATATATATATATATATATATATATATATTTAAGAAAATAATACTGTATTGTAAAATAGGAGTGTATAAAGCAAAAGGTAGGGAAGGGTTTTGCAAATAAAAGAAATAATGTATATAGCAATATAGGAAAATATTCAAGAGAAAGTGAAAGTAGAAAATATGAAAAAAAAAAACTAGGGAAGGAAGATGGTGACAAATAGAGGAGGAATGGGGTATTTCTGACAAGTCATCCTACTGGCAGCTATATATGCAGGAATTCAGCTCCATCTGAAAGAACTGAAACACCAATATTCCATTATATTGCCAGGATGACTCACTTTTGAAATTATTAACATTTAATCCAATTCTGATAAGGAACTGCTAAATATTCCTCCACCACAGAATCTCATAATTGCTCTCACTGCCGATATTTCAGGAAAATTCACAGAATTATCATTTACACTCAACAAATGTGTGTGTGTGTGTGTGTGTATGTGTGTGAGTGTGTATGTGTGTGTGTAAACACATACACACATATATAATGTATTATATATATAATATATATGGGTATGTGTATGTACATATATACAATATATGTGCATATATAATGTATCATATATATATGTATATATATAATGTATTATATATATATATATATATATATATATGTATATGTGCATATATATATAATGTATTAGATATAATATATATGTGTGTATGTACATGTACATACATACATCTATACATATATATACACACACACATACATGCATGTATTATATACATATATTAAAACATGCACTCATTATGAATCATTTTCAATAAGTCGATGAGTACAATTGCACACCCACACACTTATATGAGGTGTATGTGGATGTGTGTGTGTGTGTATATATATATATATGTATATATATATATATATATATATATATATATATATATATATATATATATATATATATATATATATATATATATATATATATGTATATATATATATATAAAATATAGATATTTATCTATATCTATCTATATCTATATATATATATATATATATAGATAGATAGATAGATAGATAGATAAATACACATACATACATACAACATACATATATGTATGATGGTGTATGGCTTAGTGGTGTGGGTATTTGGCTCATGATCGTAAAGTTGTGAGTTCAATTCCCAGCAACGTATTGTGTCCCTGAGCAAGACACCTACCTGCACATTAATGTCACAAGCAGGCAGTTTCATTGATTGGATCAACTGGAACCCTTGTTGCTGTAACATGGATGTGCAAGTGGCTAAGCACACCACAGACATACATATCCTTAACCTTGTTCTCAGAGATATTCAATGACACAGGGTATGACAAGGCTAGTCCTTTGAAATTACAGGTACAATCTGAAATTACAGTCGCCATACTTGATTACTAAACCCACAAGTTTTTTTATTCTTTCTGTTTATTTTCTCTTTTATATATATATATATATATATATATATATATATATATATATATATATATATATATAGAGAGAGAGAGAGAGAGAGAGAGAGATATTGACAAGCAGACAGACAGAGATAGATACAAGACTGGAGATGAAGAAAAATGGTTGGTCATTCCTCTAAAATCCTTATAAACAATTATAAACTTATTTTACTTACCTATTTTGAACACTTTTATGTAAACTGTTTAAACACAAAGCCTCTCTTAACATTTTCTTATCATAGTCAAAGACTCTATCAACTGTATTTTAATACATATATGTTAACTAAATTTTAACACCACAAAGGCTACACAAAGCCTTGCACTTTACTTTTGAAAATCTTATTTTAAAAGAAAGTGAAACCAGTGAAGTCAATAAACATCTTTAAAAGACCTCTGCATTTTCAAATTCTCTTTCGTGTGTGCGTGTGTGTGTATCTATGTATGTATATATACATACACATTCACATGAGTATCCCGGGGTAACATCACAAAATTACCCCAAGGCAGATTGGTAAGCACTCACCAATCCACTGCAAGCCCTCACTCATGAACATCCAGTACTTGCCTTTGTCTTTTACACAGCCACTATAACAGTGTCTGCTTCTCTCAACCAGAAAGCAACACCACTACAATTACTACCACCCAACTGGCCAGTCTATCCTTGTCATATCTACAATATCTTGCCTTAGCCATTGCTCCCCACAGTACACACTAGTTCAATCTTTCTTCCTCAGAACTGTAACCTTTAATTCTTTCATCACCAAGTTGTTATCCTTCAATCACCAGAGATCAAGCATATTTCCTCACCTCTTAAGAGGTCATCTGATGGTCAAGTAGTTTGACCACCTCCTGAAAGGTCATGTAACAGTCAAGAATCATTACCTCCACCATCGAAACAACAAAAAGAAAACCTAATTCACACACACACACACACACATACACACACAGGTGCACAAGAATACATATGTTCTTCCTTCTTTGTTTTTCCCTTCCTATCTCCTCTCTTTCTATCTACCTCTCTATCTCTGTTTCTTCCTTACACTCAATTCTCTCTTCTTAAGCATTTTTTCCTGCAGTTGACAACTTTCAGATACATTTCAAGCTGAATATAAATCAACTCAGCCTTACAGGTCTTTGAGGGTTTCCAAAGGTCATAGGTACAGCCTTTCTCTTGTCTAATCTATGCATTTCTCAAACAGGTGATTAAGAAATATGAAACCATCTTGAATTCTCCTGATGAAAGCAGAATTTTCTTCCTAAAACCAACTCTCACCATCATTAAAATATTTCTTAATAACCCTGATGGGTATTTGCAACATCAGTGCCAGATTAGGCACTGAGATTCTATGAATATTGCTAGCAGTGATATCGCTGTTATTTTCAGCAGTCAGGCATCTAGCAATGACAAGGAAGGCTAAAATCATATGATCTGGAAGTGCCAGCAGTGGCAATGGTGGTCAATTTATCTCCCACTAGCGATATAAACAAGAGTGCTTATGAGAGATTGCAGTATTTTGTGTTCTAACAACACCCACTTTTAAATGGAGATAGAAATTACTGTTTGGTATTAATACTGCTTCTGGAGCTATGTAATTGTTAATTAAATGTTTAATGTTATCTGAACAAGGAAATAGTAAAGTTCATTATACTATCAGTACAGAACAACCAATGAATGTTAGTATTTATATGGCCATATGTACAGGAGTAGCAATCAGGTTGTGTAGCCATAGGGCAAATTAAAAGCTTGAAATAATAAATAATTTATTGAACAAGATAATTAATTGGTAATTAACTAAATGAAGGGTATTTCTTTTTGAAAAGTTATTTGATGAAAAGAAAAACAATAAATCTCTACAGACAAAACTGCATATTCTAGTAATCATACCGAGTGCAGTATTTAAGATAGGCTGTGTTCACACGCACGCACGCACGCACGCACGCACGCACGCACACGCACACACACACACACAGAATATAAGAATATTTGTGGATATTCAGGAAAAAAATTTCATGTAAATACTATTATATGAATGCATGGATGCACATGAAAAATAAGGCAATACATTCAGAGCTACAAATGCATATTAATACACACACACAACTTCAAACACTCAATAGTCACACACTATGTGTCTACAAAATAAATCTAAAAGACAAATTAAATAACTTGGTTGAACTTAAGGTTTCTGAACTAAGGAGAAAGTCTTTTATTGGTTATATCCAGTGAGATGCGACCATTTTATGACACCACCAAATAAGTGTAATTTTTTCTACTTTCGTTTTTTTTTTTTTTAATTGATAAACCATAAATATTATAACAGCTGAATAAAATGATTGACAGAAACACTTCTTAAGATATTTTGCTCCAATTCTTCTGAAATTCCAGGCCAATTCTATTTGGAATGTTTCTCTACTACCGAGTGTAAGAGTGATGTATAGCAGAAACACATCAAAGACCCCAAGACATAAAGTCTCTGCTTAGCATATATGTGTGCATATTTCTATGTGTGTGTATGTGTGCACATACACACATACATACATATATACATACATATACTTATACACACACACGGCTTGACATTCTGATTTTATTAACTAGATTTTATTAATTAATTAATGTTTATATATATATATACACACACACAGGCATACACATACATATATACATACATAAATACACACACACACACACACACACATATATATACACACACACACATACACACATACATATATACATATATATATATATAGATAGATAGATAGATAGATAGATAGATAGACAGATAGATGTATATACAGTAATCCTTTGACTATTGTGGGTATTACATTCAACCCCCACCCCACCCCACCCCCCGCAACAGGTGACAATTCCCAAAGTAGAAACAGTGCTGTACTGTATATTTTTTAATATCATTTTTATAATTTGTAAATATTTATTTTATTATAAATGCAAAACAACACCACAGAGAAATTGACATAAGCTTAAATAATAAACTGCGATAGGTAAACTGCGATATGGCAAGAAATTACTGTATATATATAAGATAAGGATATAATCGTAAAATGATTATATCAGTGGCCTAGCACCTAAAAATGACCATACAGGTAACATGCATTATTTTATGTATAAAATCATAAAGATATAATTATAGTTAAGAGCTACTGGAAATGACCAGCGCCACTGCTAGTCATGTTGAATATAGAGAACAAATTGTAGAGTAATTGTAGGTATCTGACACCTATTTCTAGCATTGGCGCTGGTCATTTCCAGTAGCCCTGAACAATAATTATGTCTTTATAATTATATACATAAAAATATATAAAAGAATACACACACACACACACACACACACACACAAAATGATTGAAAGGATTAAGTGTCTGTAGGTCAAATTTAACAAAGTCACTAACATAAAAATGTGAGTGCATGCACACACACATACATAGTCAAACACACAAGCACAAAATACTAAAGTATCATAATAGCCTCCGCATTTAAATATTAGCAGCTGCGTCTATTTTAGTTTCAACCAATCCTAGATGAATTTATTAGAAGAGGATAAGTCTTCACCACCTGTTACTCCCAAAGCCTTCAATTCAGAGATTCCTTTCCATTAAATAAACTCTTCCAATACAAACAGATATTTTTATAAATAATTTGGAATTAAGAAAATAATTTCAATGATTCTGTTATTTTCTTACTGGTTTCAGTCATTTGACTGCAGCCATGCTGGAGCACTGCCTTTAGTCGAACAAATCGACACCCACAGGACCTATTGTTTGTAAGCTTGGTATTTATTCTATCAGCCTCTTTTACCAAACCACTAAGTTATGGGGACGTAAACACACCAGCATCAGTTGTCAAGCAAGGTCGGGTTATACTGCTAGTATATATATATATATATAT
Source organism: Octopus bimaculoides (assembly GCF_046866305.1). Taxonomy (NCBI): domain Eukaryota; kingdom Metazoa; phylum Mollusca; class Cephalopoda; order Octopoda; family Octopodidae; genus Octopus; species Octopus bimaculoides. Next base: position 129,843,851 of record NC_142930.1, read on the forward strand.
ATATATATATATATATATATATATATGACAGGCTTCTTTCAGATTCTGACTACCAAATCCACTCACAAGGCTTTGGTTGGCCTGAGGCTATACTAGAAGACACTTGCCCAACGTGCCACGCAGTGGGACTGAACCCAAAACCATGTGGTTGCAATGCAGGCTTTCTACCACACAGCCATGCTTCTAACTTATATTAGCAGCAGTTCTCAACTACTGTAGCTCAGTGCCCTCTTTTGCCCAAATACCAATTTAAAAATGCCTCCACCCTATATTTTGAAAGCATAAAAAATAAAAATAAAACAGCAGATTATTTTAATCCATTACAAGCTAATTTTGCACAGTGATTAATATTCATATTTTCCTTTATACGCCATCCCATTTATCATGTGCTTCTCAGATATTTATGTGGACTAATGTCGCCTATACTCCTTTACTCTTTTACTTGTTTCAGTCATTTGACTGTGGCCATGCTGGAGCACCACCTTTAGTCGAGCAAATCTACCCAGCGACTTATTCTTTGTAAGCCTAGTACTTATTCTATCGGTCTCTCTTGCCGAACCGCTAAATTACGGGAACGTAAACACACCAGCATTGGTTGTCGAGTGAAGTTGGAGGGACAAACACAGACACACAAACATACACACACACACACACACACACACACACACACACACACATATATGACAGGCTTCTTTCACTTTCCGTCTACCAAATCCACCCACAAGGCTTTGGTCGGCCTGAGGCTATAGTAGAAAACACTTGCCCAAAGTGCCCCACAGTGGGACTGAACTCAGAACCATGTGGTTGGTAAGCAAGCTACTTACCACACAGCCACTCCTGCACCTATGTTAAAATTTTTATGGAAATTAATAAAAAAAGGCAATGGCTTAAATAAAGAAATTCTTTTTTCTACTCTAGGCCCAAAGCCCAAAATTTTTGGGGAGGGGGCCAATCGGTTAGATCGACCCCGGTATGTAACTGGTACTTAATTTATTGACCCCGAAAGGATAAAAGGCAAAGTTGACCTTGGCGGAATTTGAACTCAGAACGTAAAGACAGATGAAATACAGCTTAGCATTTTGCCCGGCATGCTAACGTTTCTGCCAGCTTAACGCCCTACCATTTTCTTGATATTGATTCTCATTATAGTTAATTGAAGCCAGACCAGCTCAGAGACTTTATGAAAGAGGAAGCAAGATGTCAGCTGGAAAACACACTCATTATATTTTAAGAGAGAAACTATCACTTTGTCTACTTCATGCTTTCCTAGTTATCTTAAATAATGAAATTGGCACATAATCAATCGTGTTCTATTCACTCCTCCTGTGTGGATTTGGTAGATAGAGGCTGAGTGTCTCCTTGTTCTGACATCATGTGACTGTTTGTCAGCTAGTGTCATCACTATGTCAGCAGTGTCATTCACTTCCAGTCTTCCAAAAGAAACATGTCCAGCCAAGGGGAGTATTACCTTACATGGAAACAGGTGAGGGTTGGCAACAGGAAGGGTATCCAGCCATAGAAATCTTGCCTCAACGAATTCCATCTGACTCATGTGAGCATGGAAAAGTAAACATTAAAACAGTGGTGGTGGTGGTGGTGGTGGTGGTGGCAAGTGATGATGGTGGTAATGGCAACAGTGATGATGATGATGATGATGATGATGATGATGATGATTAGCTTTATCTCTTGACTAGAGCTGAATTTAGCGCTCAAGCATTCATTGATTGTCACATGTCATATTTCTCATTTCTGAATCTGATTAGATTTTTATCAAAACTTGTGTTTTGTTTTCTTCCTTCTCCCCACCCCTTACATATTACAGCAAAACAGCAATATTTTTGCATTCACAGAAACATCTAGTATGTTGATTATTAAATTTATCAAAATAAGGTGTAACCCTATTATTCATTGTTCTATTTATTTCAAAGAAATCAGTTCACATGGCTATATTACTTCATAGCAAATCTTATTTCATTATAAAAATCAGATGATAGCAATATTTTTGTATATGACTCAGGACCAAAATGAATGAAAATATGGTGAATGACAGACACACCCATACTTTCCATGCCAGCATTCAAATCAAGCGTTAAATGGTAGCTGTGGGAGTGGGTGGTGGTGATGATGATGATGATAATGGCAATGGTGATGACAGTTATGATGATGGTGGTAATGATGGCAATTATCATTAAGATATTGCTTTTATCTCAGTTCGTGTCACATCTTTTAATACTTTTGAAATGGATATTTTCTAAAAACTTTGAAATTGTTGAAGTATATTTAATATATAAAATTATGTCATTCTCATAATGTTCACATTGTGCTATAACCTCTGATCCTAACTTTCTGTTTTAGTTGATAGTTTATGTTTTTATATATATATATGAATTATCATAGAATTTAAACAAAAAATAAGTTCAAAAAGTAAAACTATATAGGAAAATTTGCAAAAATTTCCCAAAAGTAGAAAAATTCCATCTTCATCTTAGCTACCAGTTAATTCTTCATTCTATACAATCCTTTGTAAGGCTCTCTACAGGATTTTCTTTGTCTTCAACATAACTGTCTTTATTAACAGCTTCATCTGGAATTCGTTGCATTTGAACTTCAGGAGCATGGAAAGGCATTCACAAGTTTTCACATAAGTGTGGTCTTTTTCAGATACTCAGCTGTATTGGAAGGGTTTATAAGGAGTTTGAAGTCTGGGCCCTAATATTCAAAATAATCTTCAATAAACTTAACAATGGAAACCAAATGATATATAAGTATTAGCTAATTCTGGCCAATGTTTTGGTGAAAATAGCTCACACACACACATAAGGTTACAAGCATGTGCACATTGCATAAAATGTAAAATGCAAAGAGATAATGCTTGTTACAGTCAGGACCCAAAATAAGAACTGGCCAGCAACAGACTACAAACAAGATATATCAGACCTGGAGAAGAATGAACCTCACCAAATTAAAATACCCAGACCAAGTTACATCTATGTCCCTACGAGTTCATCAAGAGTTAAGAAATCATTAAAGAAACAAACAAAAGACAGTAGATTATCAGTACCAACTCACAAAGGTTCAATTAAAGATTTTTTTTTGATGCTAGTATTATTATTACAAAATGAAGCAATAAGCTAGTAAAATCACGCGTGTGTTGAATAAAATGCTTGGCAGTATCCTGTCCAGCTCTTTGCATTCAACTTTACCTTTCATCCTTTCAGTGTAGATACAATAAAGTACCTGACAGATATTAAGATTAATGTAATCAACTACCCATGGGGGTTCTGTATTTTAAATGGGTGATATGACTCTACCATGATAGAGTATTTTTCCTCTTTTATCTTTTACTTGTTTCAGTCATTAGACTGCAGCCATACTGGGGTACCACCTTGAGGAATTTTTAACTGAATGAATCGATTCCCAGGTGGTGGGGGGCAAACAAACAAACACACACAGATTATATATATATATATATATATATATATATATATATATATATATATACACACATACATGATGGACTTCTTTCAGTTTCCGTCTAACAATAGCCCAAGGTTATTCATGGTAATCTGCAATGTGTCTGTGTGCATATATATGTATGTATACATTTATATATATATATACATATATATGTATATATATGTACGTGTGTGGCTCTTGTGCAGGTGGCACGTAAAATACACCATTTCGAGCGTGGCCATTGCCAGTACCTCCTGACTGGCCTTCGTGCCGGCGGCACGTAAAAGCACCCACTACACTCTCGGAGTGGTTGGCATTAGGAAGGGCATCCAGCTGTAGAAACTCTGCCAAATCAGATTGGAGCCTGGTGTAGCCATGTGGTTCACCAGTCCTCAGTCAAATCATCCAACCCATGCTAGCATGGAAAGCGGACATTAAACAATGACGATGATGATATATATATATATATATATATATATATATATATATATATATATTTATACATGATGGGCTTCTTTCAGTTTCTGTCTAACAATAGCCCAAGGCTATTCATGGTATGCTACACTAGCCCAAGGCTGTTGTAGAAGATACTTGCCCAAAGTGCCATCCAGTGGGACTGAACCGAGAACCATATGGTTGCGAAGCAAACTTCTTACCACACAGCCATGTCTGTACCTGCTGGCAGTTTTACTTTCAACAAATAATCTCAGATTAAATAATCTGTCATACATGCACAAGAAGATAAGTGTATTAAATTATAAAGTAAATAAAGAACAGAACAAGGTAATCAAGAAATCGTAATGTTTCTTTCAAACACACAGGTATATACGTATGTTTGCATATAACGAACATACACATAGACGCATATAACAAACACAAACACAATCACACACACACACACAAGCGCACACATGTATTTCTGCTTTTCATTCTTTGTGTTTTCTTTCTTCATGATCACTAATGGAAGAGAAGACAAAAGGGAGACACTTTGGAAACAAGTTTGAAACCCAAAAGCTTTTGACTTTAATACAAAAGATTTTATTTATTTCTGATATGAGGCAACATGTCAGAAATCTTTTTCTGCAGACTGTGATCCAGCCTGTTAGCATACGCACTTATTTACGCATCTATTTGTAATTCTATAGATCTTAACTTGTGTAAAGAATCTTTAGGTAAACCAAAGGAAATATAATTGAGCACCAAAGCTCTAGAGTATTTTGATGTCTATTCGACTATCTTTCTCATATATATATATATGTTTATATATATGATATATATATATATATATATATATAGGTTCAAAAAACACAAAAAACAATAACAAAAAAACAACAAAGTGAGGACGTGATACGGATAGTGTTATTGGACGCTCGGGAAAGGAAAGAGAGAGAGTATGACGTTTCAGGCGGAGCCCTTCATCGGAAAGACGGAAAGTTCAGAGAATGGAAAAACGGAGGAAGAGGAAAATGGCACCGATGCCCACGAGGTTACATTGTGAAAAGATATATATATATATATATATATATATATATATATATATATATATATATATATATATATATATATATACATATATACTATATATATATATATATATATATATATATATATATATATACATATATATATATACATATATATACATATATACATATATATATATATATATATATATATATATATATACATATATATAGTACATATATAAACATAAGTACTGGGGCCGATTCATTCGACTAAAAATTCAAGGCAGTACCCCAGCATGGCCGCAGTCTAATGACTGAAACAAGTAAAAGATAAAAGATTACTAGGAATCATTAAAAAAAATTTATTGTAGAAGTGTAACTATTTTATTGCACATACATTTTAACAACAAAATCTTATATAGACCCCCAAGGATCATGTTTGCTGTTGTTTGACATTGACCAGTTGAGCATGTCCCTTAGTGGCTGACGTCATGTGCATCTCTGATCATGAGCAGAAGTAGTTGGGGAGCATCATAGCCATGTGTTGAGAGAAATTCTTTGGGGTTTGAATAGTTCACCTTTGGAAACATGGGTGTTTTGTTCATCATCCTTAAGACAAACCTTATTCAGGGACCTTTTGAGTGGGATGGGCTACGCAACCTGATGAACATTTTGACTGGGCTCCACCTGTAAGGTCATGCGCTGTTTATCTTGATATGAGATCACCATGTTGCGCACATATGGTTGTGATGCATGTGCCTAGTGTACCCTTATCGGATAGCTAGTCATGATGGGTATATTGGGCATCGTATATTTTACCCCAGTGTCACTTTGATGGCATGCACTGCTCTCTCACTCAATAATAATAATAATAATAATAATAATAATAATAATAGCAAAAGGAGCTGATTCCTACCTAGCTCAGACATCAGGAAACCCCAAAATGGTATATCCTATGTAAAATACTGTCTATGTAATCTCAAATTTTAAAACAAACTTGTAATTTTCTTATGTTTTCTTAAACATTCTCTAGAACAATACTATGTGCAAAACCAAATATATGGCACCCTTGGCATAGCACCAACATGAACTTCTAACTTGTCTCTTGAGGTCTCTGGGTGAGGCTTGGAGTCAACTTGTACAAATACAAAGCAAAAGTCAAACATAATAATAATAATAATAATAATAATAATAATAATAATAATAATAATAATAATAAAAGTGTTTGAAATGTTATCTATATTGTCGATATTTTCAATTTAAAAAATTAAGTAGCATTTTTATGTATTCACAACTTCCTTCTCCAATAAGACACAATTCAGAAAAACTATGATTCTGTGTTGATTTGAAATCATTAAACCATCGTCAGTGAGGTGAGTAGTTTCAACTAAAAATATCCTTTTACATTGGTACATGGCCAGAAATTTGTGGAAAGGGAAGGGATAAGGCAGTTGGTCAAATCGAATATAGTATTTGACTGGTATTTATTTTATTAACTCCAGAAAGATGAAAAGTAAAGTTGATCTTAACAGGTCAACTAATAACCAATAAACCATCAGTATCTACTAAGTTATGCCTATGAATTAATTCTGTAAGTTGTAGATATTGAACATATAGTCACCTTGCAAATATTTCAAGTTCATATTTATAAGTAAACAGGAGTTGGTGTGTGATACATAGCTTGCTTACCAACCACATGGTCCCAGGTTCAGTCCCACTGCATGGCACCTTGAGCAAGTGTCTTCTACTATAGCCCCAGGCTAACCAAAGCCTTGTGAATAGATTTGGTAGACGGAAACTAAAAGAAGCCCGTCGTATATATATATATATATATATATATATATATATATTCTGCGAAGGAGACCGATGGTATAGGTGCTGGACTTACAAAGAATAACTCCTGGGGTCAATTTGTTCGACTAAAGGTGGTGCTCCAGCATGGCAGCAGTCAATTGACTGAAACAAGTAAAATAATAATAATAAAAATAATAAAATATATTTGCTGTTAATAAATATCATGTGATCAAGTGATTGACCAGATTACCGGATGTTATACATTGCTGGTCACTGTGCTTTGTATCGTTTTAGCTTTCAGATGATGACACCCTGCTGGCAAGGTAAGCAGGCTAATATTCCCCTTGATCGGAAGGCTAGTACATCACAGGGTCACTCATTCATAGTTGTGTGAACTGGAGCAATGTGAAACAAAGTGCTTTGGTCAAAGAACACGATACAGGGCCTGAAATTTGCTCAAGAACACAACACAAGGCCTGAAATTTGCTTAAGAACACAACAAAAGGCCTAAAATTTGGTGGGAGGGTGCCAGTCAGTTAGATCGACCCCAGTACACAACTGGTACTTAATTTATCGACCCCAAAAGGATGAAAGGCAAAGTCAATCTCAGCGACCTTTGGCCAAAGAAATAACGTTAATTCTTAACATGATCCTCATTTAACATTCAGCTTCCATGCTGTGCAGGTGTTGGGTGCTCTGACAGGATCTGTGGAGAGAGGGGACTGCATCATGCTCCAATGTCAGCTCTGACAGGGTTTCTTCAGTCAGATGCCCTTTGTAGCACTGATCACTTTACGGAGTGTACTGGGTACTTCTTCATGACACCAGCATCCGGTTAAAAATTGTCTAAATCAGGCCTGGCCAATTCAAATTATACTGTGGGCGACTTTAATAACAGAAAGTTTTTTGAGGGCCACTTGTATACTTTATGCACAAACAGTCAAACAATCAAATTACAGAATCAAGAATTTTTCATACTTTTCGTTTGTTTAAAATTATAAAACTGTAGGCCTTTGCTTTATTGCCACTAAGAAATTTTACATTTATTTTGAAACAAATGTTTTACATAAACAATCTTATTTTGAAATTAAACACAATACTTCAAGAAAAGTATCAAGTGAACCGCAAGATAAAAGTCTGCGGGCCGCATGCGCCCCACGGGCCTCAGGTTGGCCAGCCCTGGTCTAAGTCAATGATTCTGTTCTGTCGGGATTCCATAACAGAACAGAAATAAGCAATAGAGAAATGAATGTCAATAAAATTAGAATAATTCTTGTGATATTCTGTTTCAGGACTAGCTGACTGGTGCAGTCTTATGTGGTTCTGCATCATTGAGGAAGTTAAGAGTTAAATACCGAAAGTCATCAATCCCATTCAGCTATTTTTAATTTACTACTGGAGGAAGCCTCAGCATGTAATAGTCCAGTTTATCAATGCTGGTTGTTTGTGTCTGGACTGGTCAGCTGCAAGAGGCCCTGACCATAAACACCTAGGTGGGAACTGAACTCAAAATGCAAATAACCGGAATAAATTTTGTCTAGTGTCTTGTCTAATGCACTGATAATTCTGCTAGTCCAACAGCCTAAGACTGGTTACTTTATTCCTGAAAGGTTAAAAGATCAAGATTTGAACTGAGAGCACAGAGTGAGAGCGAGAGAGTGGGGGGGGGGGAATACTGCAAGGCAAAGCTGACACTCTTAACAACTCTGTCAATTTTCCAATGTGTGTGTGTGAGTGTATGTGTGAGTGTTTGTGTGAGTGCATGTGTGCGTGCACATGTGTGTATGTGTGTGAATGAGTGTGTGAGTATGTGTGTGCATGTATGTGTGCACACACACGTGTGTGCATGCATGCATGTGTGTGCATGTATGTGTGCACACACACGTGTGTGCATGCATGCATGTGTGTGTGTGTGTGTGTGTGTATGACCAGTTATGTCTATTTCCAGTCCAAGTTATAGGAAAGAAGCATGACACGTCACAAGATTTCCATTTTTATGAGATTATTCCATGCTGTAAGGTAAAACTAGAATTGTATGAAGGAAGTTGACAAATGGATGCTCAGAAATATTTAAGAATAAATCTCTCTTGTCCAATATTTTTTTTTTACTTGTTTCAGTTACTGGACAGTGGCCATTGTTTAACGTCCGCTTTCCATGATGGCATGGGTCGGATGGCCAGTGCTGCCTGACTGGCTCCCGTACTGGTGGCGTGTAAAAAGCACCATACAAGCGTGGTCAATGCCAGTACCACCTGACTGGCCCTCGTACCAGTGGCACATAGAAAGCACCCACTACACTCTCAGAGTGGTTGGCATTAGGAAGGGCAGCAGAAACTTTGTCAGATCGGATTGGATCCTCGTGCAGCCTTCTGGCCTGCCAGCCCTCAGTCATATATCTATCTATCTATATATATATATATATATATATATATATATATAACCACATGGTTCTGGGTTCAGTCCCACTGTGTGACACCTTGGGCAAGTGTTTTCTACCAAAGCCTTTTGAGTGGATTTGGTAGATTGGAAACTGAAAGAAGCCAGTCATATATATATATATATATATATATATATATATATATATATATGAGGGCCCTTCTATTGATAGTAACCTCTATCAGACACCCCATATAAACACCAAAAAACTGATGTTGCTAAAGAACCTTTTATGAGATTCATTCAGGGACACAGATGTTATCTTGTACTTTATATTTGACTAAACTCATAAGAAATATTGCTCCATTTTAACTTTCTACCATATCAAAGAAGATGTAATAAAAATCAAAGCTATGATCAACCAATCAATCAATTAAAGCTATGATCAATCACTGCATCATAAATCAATGATATAGAATATGGGGTTTCTTAGATTCTTTATATCTTTGTTCCTTCCAGCATAAGTAGAAATGATTTGGCATCCTCCTAATTTGGAAAATAGGTCACAAACTATGTTGCAAAAATGTGGAAATAAAGTTCAAAAGATTATAAAGATTAAAACATCAAAGAATTGATTTCTAGCACGAAAGTTAATTCAATTAGCTTATTTTTAACCTATATTACTCTTAAATTTATTAGAAGCATTACACACCCAAAAATCACCACCACCACCACGATGATGACGATGACAATCATCATCATAATCATCATCATCATCATCATCATGGTTTTAACGTCCATGGAATTCATTGAGGCAATTCCATTTTCTAGGGCATCCAACCCCCACTTTCATCCACATACACATATATACAAAGATTTGATTGAACCAAAAAATAACTCAGAAAAAAATATTACACACAGCGCAGGAGTGGCTGTGTGGTAAGTAGCTTGCTTACCAACCACATGGTTCTGGGTTCAGTCCCACTGCATGGCACCTTGGGCAAGTGTCTTCTACTGTAGCCTCAAGCCGACCAAAGCCTTGTGAGTGGATTTGGTAAACGGAAACTGAAAGAAGCCAGTCGTATATATGTATATGTATATATATGTGTGTTTGTGTTTGTTCCCCCAACATCATTTGACAACCGATGCTGGTGTTTACGTCCCTGTAACTTAGTGGTTTGGCAAAAAGAGACCAATAGAATAAGTACTAGGCTTACAAAGAATAAGTCCTGGGGTCGATTTGCTCGACTAAAGGCGGTAGTTAAACAGTAACAGCAAAAATGGTGCCAACGATGCAAAAGGACCATCTAACTTCAGCAAAGGTAGGTTGTTTTGTGTTAGACTGACCCCAATAGAAGCAAGCATGTTAATATTTTCTTCGTGTGGGTGTGTTTTTTTTTAATATTTTCTATTTTTTATTTATATATTTATCATCAGTTTTATTTGTTTACTTTTCCAAATTTGAAACCTTAAATTCGGATAGTTTCAAGTGTTTGAGTCAAGAGAGAAATATTCCAGAGTTGATTAAATAAATGAATAACCATAATTAATAGCGAGAAAGGGTGGGGATGGGGTGGGGCGGAGTTTAGAGAAATTAGTGTGAAAGAGTTTAATAGTTCAACATAACGATATGATTCATTCTATTTACAATTGGAATGTTAAACCTGATTTGATTGCCTTGGAGTCATTTAGTCTTGTATTTTGAAGTGTTTCATAACAATTGCTTAGACTATGAGAACATCTGTTGAAAAAACATTCTTTTTTTTTATTTCTTAATGTAGGATTTTTTCCCCCTTTTATATATATTTCTTTCAAGTTGAACACATTTGAAAGAGACAAAAGGATGAGAAAAATGTAAATGGTTTCAGCTGCAGTGTGTCAGAATGTGGCAATATGAATGGGGTTTTTTTCTGCATCTTAATGTATAAAATGCTAAGCCATACATGTCGGGTTATTTATGTAGGTTGGCTTCCGTGTTCCTGACATGCTGGAAAGAGAAAGCAGTAGCCATGCTGAGAGAGGTGGAAAATGATATAAAGAATGTATTACAAAGAACTGAGCATTAGATAGATATGTGGGACCTTGATGGAGGAGAGGGGAGAGAGAGAGAGAGAGAGAGAGAGAAAGAGAGAGAGAGAGATGCCAGCAATAGTTAGCAGTCTGTGTGATGCAGTCATGTGAAGCAGACAGTAAATTATAGGCAGGAATGGGAGAAAGAGTGTGGGAGGAAGAGTCTGTGTGAGACATTCTCTAATTTCTCTCTGTGCAATAGAGAGAATTAGAGAGGTGCTATGATAAAATAGAAGAGGCATAGAAAATGAGAATGATAGAGATGGAAAGAGAGAGAGAGAAGTTATGTGTCGTATTAGTGAGGAACAGATGGGGAATGATAAGGATTGAAGAGAAAAGGAGTAGATTACATTCTAGTTAAGAGAAAAAGATTATGGAAATATGGATATAGACAGAGAAGAGAAGAAATAATGAAACATGTAAGTCAATGAGAATAACTGAATGAAAATGAGAATAATCAAAATGGATCAAGGCTTGATGCAAAAACATTAAGAATTACTAAAAGGAAACAAATAAACCCAATCATTTTTGACAGGTACTATAGTATTATGTTAGTATACAAATAAAATGCATACAACTGTAAATGAATGTAACAAGTGGAAGATGATATCAAGAAAGTTTATCTGATAAAGCATAGTTAAATTTTAAAGTGAAAAATATTCTATAGGCATCAGAACATAGGCTGAAATACAAGCAGTGTTTAGTTACAAGCTTTTAATGTAGAGTTCATATACTGCTGAGGTCAACATTCATTGGAGTCCAGTCAAGTACTGATGGAGATTTAATATTCCTATAAGGAAAGGTGGAGAGCTGGCAGAATTGTTAGCACACTGGGTGAATCACTTAGCGGTATTTCATCTGTCTTCAATGTTCTGAATTCAATTGCCGCTGGGGTCGACTTTGCTTTTCATCCTTTCAGGGTTGATAAATTAAGTACCAGTTATGCAGTGGTGTTGATGTAATCAACTCATCCCCTTCCCCAAAATTCTTTGTGCCGATAGTAGAAAGGATAAGGCAGTGAGCCGGTAGAAAAGTTAGCATGCCAGATGAAATGCTTAGCAGTATTTCGTCCTACTTTACGGTCTGAGTTCAAATTCCATCAAAGTCAACTTTGCCTTTCATCCTTTTGGGTCTGATAAATTAAGTATCAGTTGCGTACTGGGGTCAATTTAATCAACTGCCCTCCTCCCCCAAAATTTCAGGCCTTGTGCCTAGAGTAGAAAAGAAAAGAGTCTGCGTGCCTGTCTGTGGAGTGCTCAACCACGTGCACGTTAATTTCATGAGCTAGTTGCTCTGTTGATCAGATCAACTGGAACCCTCATTGTCATAACCAATAGAATGCCAGTGTGTGTGTGTGTGTGTATGTGTGTGTAAGGCTTCTTTCAGTTTCCATCTACCAAATCTATTCACAATGCTTTGGTTAACACAGTGCTATAGTAGATGCCTGCTCAGGGTGCTGTGCAGTGGAACTGAACCTAAGACTACATGGCTGGGAAGCAAGCTTCTTAAGTACACAGCCATGCCACATACACATACTGACACATTGCTCACACACATACACACACACACAGTACATGGTTCGCATACATGTATGTATATATATATATATATATATATATATATATATATATATGCCAACCTGTGCACTTGTATACACAAAATTCAGTAACAGACACCAAAGTCAAAAGTAATGTCAAAATAGTTGCTGCTACTTGAAAATTTGTTTTTGACAAAAGGGAATTTTTCTAAGCTAAAGGTTTCATAATACAGCACAAAAACTTTGGAAAGCAGAGAGAATATAGTAACTCTATGACTTTGAAAGATCATGGTATAAAAGGAAGCACTACATTCGTGATAAAAGAGATGAAGATGGAAGTGAACTGAACTAACCACTTATTTCTGTGATTAATTTGTATAGAAGATAGGTCTAATCCACAAAGGAGAAAGATGTGGTTCAAGTTAGATACTGATTGTAATAGTGTAGAAAACAAGAAAGACGAAGGCATCAGAGTGTTAGGTTTAGCTTCTTGATAGTATACTGCTCTGGCTAATACAGTATAAATGACAGTTTGATTGCAGAATAATTACATATGAAGAATGTTTAATCTCTGGAACAGAGCACATGAATTTGTTTTAGTAGTTATGATAATAACAGTTAGGAAACAAATACAAAATGAAATCAATCTGTTTGTGGAAGGACAAAGTAGTTCAAATAGGATTAATAGAAAGGAGATAGATTTTTCTGTTTTTTTCATTTTTTTATCATTTAAGCATCTTTACTCAGATTTTGTTTTCAGTAATTTGAGTTGGTTGAGACAAGAAAGTTACATTCATATTACATACATACATGTATGTGTATGTCTACAACCGTTTGACAACTGGTGTTGGTGTGTTCACTTTGAAGGAGCCATGCAGTGAGGCTGAACCCAAAACCATGTGATTGGGCAGCAGACTTCTCACCACACAGCCATATCTGTGCCTATATATATATACATATATAAAATTCTTTGGGGAGAATTATGACATTAACGTGTATGTGTGTGAGTGTGAGTGTGTGAGTATGTGTGTGTGTGTGAAAGAGAGAGAGTGTGTGTATGTGCATGCATCCGCATTTTAAAATTTGGCTTCTTTTCTAAGATGCAAGAGCCCATGTTTATTTGACAGGAAAATGAGATGTTGCCATGTTCTTGCACTTTCCAAAAGTATTACAGGGATAAATACAGTATCTTCCACAAGAAATCAAAACTAACCAGAAGTTTGTTTCCAACTGTCCCCTCTGTCACCAATATCCTCAACATATTTCCAACCATATGATACTCACCATAGTCCCAATACAGTCCCAACCCATCCCTCGCCAATTATCCCAACAAATCTTCTATCATCTATCCTGCATCTCCTACCAGTTTCCCCTACATATCTTCTATTGTACAACACTTTCCATCACTAACATATTACCTACTTTCAGAATCCATCATTTATCCCAACTTATTATTTCCTATTCTACAACACTTGCTGGTTACCCCAACATTAAACATTCCAGTTTATGATGATAAAAGGCTACCAAGTTCACTAAAAATAGCAACATATTATGTATATACAATCACCAACACCACCGTCATCATTTAACATCCATTTTCCATGCTGTCCATGTCGGACAGTTCAACAGGAGCTGGCCAGGCAGGAGCCTGCACCAGACTTCTGTGTCTGTTTTGGCTTGGTTTCTAAGACTGGATGCCCTTCCTAACACTCTCCACTTTACAGAGTGTACTGAATGATTTTTATGTAGCACCAGCACCAGTGCATTTTACATATACACAATACAACTGAATATAAAATTGTAGACATAATGACCTGAATTCAAGGCTAAGCATATTTCCTATATATGTGTGTGTTAGTGATGCAGGGAGGCACTTGTGCCAGTGGCATGTGAAAAAACATTTGAGCGAGGTCGTTGTCAGTGCCGCTGGACTGGCTCCTGTGCAGGTGGCACGTAAAAAACACCATTTTAAGTGTGGCCGTTGCCAGTACGACTTAACTGGCCCTCGTGCCGGTGGCACGTAAAAGCACCCACTACACTCTTGGAGTAGTTGGCGTTAGGAAGGGCATCCAGCTGTAGAAACTCTGCCAGATCAGATTGGAGCCTGGTGCAGCCTTCTGGTTTGCCAGTCCTCAGTCAAATCACCCAACCCATGCTAGCATGGAAGGCGGGCGTTAAACAATGATGATGATGGCGAGATTCAGTTTGTTATTTTGATTCTGAGATCCTGGAAAAGTTTGAACTTAAAGACTTTTGTTCATTCAAAGAAACAGTATAAAATAATTCCTGAGAACTGTTTTTACTATGTGTATACTTTTTATTACCATATATCTGGTTAGAAAAAGAAGGCTAGCAGATATATACATGGGTATAGAATTTTGCATGAAATGTATGTTAATGTTATTTTTATCTTCTTTCATACTATATACACTCTCCTTTTTTAGGATCACAGTAACATTAAATTATATAACATTAAATTATATAACATGAACCAAGAACTTCTCATATATATGTCTTCATGAGCACTGCCCCCTAAAACTTCTCAATAATATTTACAGGAAATGAATTTAAATGGTGTTAAACTGTGGATAGTTTGTCGGATTCAGTTAACTATTTTATACCCTAATTACTTCAAGAATTATATCAAGGAAGATAATTATATTACCAAATGTGCTATGAGTAACAACATCAAAAGATTTAACGAGAATTGGTTCATATATAAAAACTCAAGACTCTATTTACACTGTGTTATTGGAGCAGAGTTAAGTTTAAAAATAAATTAGAGAGGCAAAGTAGAGAAACATGCAAGTTGATTGTTTTCTTCAAAGTCATAAACATAAGCAAACACACACACATACATCTACATTTAATCTATTTGCAAACAATGGGAAAAAGCGATGCTGTTATTTTCCTCTTCAACATAGTAGTAACATTATTTTAAATGCTAACTTCAATGCGAAGTAAAATTCTAAATAGAAAAAAAAAAAAGAAATATTAAGACCAATTTTTAACCATCATCAAGATCATTATTGTTATAATATCGCTATAATGGAGTGGCAATAAGTTCTCAGAAAATAAAAATTACATCTAAATATTTGTCTTCAATTGCAACCATTTCATTGATTTTACTAAAGCAATTTGAGAAGACATAGACACTACAGCTTCCCATATAATTTTGGAGCTGAGGTTTTATGTCATCATCAGTTATTAATAATTTCAAATCATTCAAGAAATTGGTTTGCCTTCCACCCCTTTGGAGTGATGTATAAAACATAGTAAACAGATAGCAGGACTGATTAAATGAATTAGATACAGATATATATATATATATATATATATATATATATAAAGAAAACAGAAAATGGAGAAGTACTGATGAACAACAATTGACTTACATCAATTATTATGTATGTCAATTGTCGTTCATAAATACTCCTCCATTTTTTGTTTTCTTTAAATTTTCATTCTTGATAAACCCCTGGTTAAATATAGTTAATATACCGGTAGTGTAATGGATACTTCTATCCCTTAGTTATTTTAACCTCTAACTCAACTAACCTGTGTATACACACACACACATCCCTCACATCACCAACAACAACAACAATTAACGTCTATGTTCCATGCTGGTAGGACAACAATTAACGTCTATGTTCCATGCTGGTAGGAGCTTGACAGGAACCAATATATCCTAAGACTGCATCAAACGCCAGACATGTTCTTGCAGAATATTGGATGTAAGGCAAAGAATGTAGGTGGGGAGGGACTCAAAAAGTGGTCTCAGGGGGTACCGTTCCTGCCTTCCTGTGCTAGTTTTCCACCACATTTCTTAAAAATCGTGGTGGAGGCCTTGGTCTCAGGACCACTCATGTCTAGAAACTGAGGTTGGGGTAAGCAAGGGCATGCTCCCCGTAGAAAATCCAGCTCCAAAAAAGCCTCATGACAGCAAAGGAGAATGGGCACCAGCCAGCCCAAAGGTTGGGGTGGACTGCACCTGCCTACCTCAATTGCTATGGCATTGAAGTAGATCCGGCCAGCCTTGTTAACGGGGGCAAAACCCGGATTTAAAACACTAGATGATGATGATGGTGATGACTATTATCACCTGGTGGTAATAATAATTTAATTTTCATTTCTGGTATTGTTCAGTGTACAATTTGTACATTTATTACGTGCAATTAATCATCTTATGACAGTTGTGACAGACATTTTAATGTAATTATGCTTATGCGAAAGCAAAATATTTAGTTATTTATTTATTTTCTGAGGCACAATAAATGACAGCATTCCTGAAATTATCAACAATTCTTTCAACATAGAACAGAATTAGTACACGTCATCTCTTGCAAGTCAAGAACAACAACAATATTAACGGTTTCAAATTTTGGCACAAGACCAGCAATTTCGGGGGTGGGTGGGTGTTAAGTTGATCACATCAACCCCAGTATGCAACGGGTACTTATTTTACTGACCCTGAAAGAACGAAAAGCAAAGTCGACCTCAGTGGAATTTGAGCTCAGAATGTAAAGACAGACAAAATGCACTAAACATTTTCCCTGGCATGCTAACAGTTCTGCTAGCTCACCGACTTATTACTGCTGCTGCTGCTGCTACTGCTACTACTACTACTACTACTACTACTACTACTGATAATAATAATAATAATAATAATAACAATAATAAATTCAGAAATCTGATCTACTGGAACAGCAAGTATTATAAGAAAGGTCCTTGATATCTAAGGAAACTGGTTGTGACCCGGTATACAACGATATTAATTCTGAGTGTAAAATATTTGTGCATACCATGAATAATAATAATAATAATAATAATAATAATAATAATAATAATAATAATAGCAACAACACCATTACAATGATCAAGTGAAATATACACTCATGAGCTATATAATAGTCACATGTCAATGTACAATCGCACGTATATTGACACCAAAAACCCTAAATTTTTCATAGTTATATAATACACAACCACAATAAATAAGCCCTACTGAAGTTTGCTATTTTCTCTCCTATTAAGAAATACGAGTCACAAATTTATGCTTTTTGCTATCAGTTTTCTGAGCTAGTTTTCATAGCATATGTACAGAAAAGTATAAAGTGACAGGTCGTTAACCTGGCTAACCTTGTTTATCTACTTATGTAAATTGACAGGAGTTAAATGAAGAGTAATTAACCACCACAATGAAAATTCGTTAAAAACCTCACAAGCCACTGGACCAGACATTTACTCAATATCCAAAATGGCTATATGATTTGAAGAATAATTAACTCACTGTAGCATATTCTATTGCCCTGACAAGCAGCAAGATACAATGCTCTGAGAGTGAGAATGCTAAAAATATAGTTTATCTGAAACTCATGGCAACAGGTGACCCCCCTCCACCCCACCCCTTCAATATTTCTTTACTCCTTCCATGATTATGAAATGTCTAACTTTAAAAAACTAAAATGTGCCACCAGCATGGGTGCTGGTGGCACATAAAAAGCACCATTCAAGTATGGTCAATGCTAGTGCCACCTGACTGGCAGCAGTGCCAGTGGAACATAAAAAGTACCATTCAAGCCTGGCCGATGCCAATGCTGCCTGACTGGCACTCGTTCCGGTGGCATGTAAAAAAACACCATTCAAGTGTGGTTGAACCCAGTGCCGCCTGACTGGCACCCATGCTGGTGGGACATATAAAATACCATCTACACTCAAAAT
Source organism: Octopus bimaculoides (assembly GCF_046866305.1). Taxonomy (NCBI): domain Eukaryota; kingdom Metazoa; phylum Mollusca; class Cephalopoda; order Octopoda; family Octopodidae; genus Octopus; species Octopus bimaculoides. The sequence continues at coordinate 129,862,274 of NC_142930.1, forward strand.
GATTGGCTTTAGGAAGGACATCCAGCTGTAGAAACCTTGCCAATCAGACTGGAGCCTGGTGCAGCTTCCCGGCTTGCCAGTCCTTAGTCAAAGCACTGGCATTACTACAAATGAAAATAAATCATAGGAACATTATTTACATTCAACGGATATTTGTCCTCATCTTGTTTGTTGTTAACATGTTTCGGCTGATATACTCTCCAGCCTTCTTCAGGTGTCTTGGGGAAATTTCGAACCTGAGTTCTCATTCCTAAGGTATTTTTCGATGTTATTATTATTATTAATGTTATTGTTCAGGTCACTGCTTGGAATTGAACTTGGAATTTTGGGGTTAGTAGCCCAAGATTAAGACTAACCCCAAGATTCCGAGTTCGATTCCAAGCAGTGACCTGAGTAATAATCATAATAATAATAATATCGAAAAATACCTTAGGAATGAGAACCCAGGTTTGGAATTTCCACAAGACACCTGAAGAAGGCTGGAGTGTATATCAGCCGAAACGTTGTGTTAACAACAAACAAGATGAGGACAAATATCCGTCGAATGTAAATAATGTAAGTAATTCCTCATATCTTAAATATAGAACTGTATAAATCATAGGAAATGGAACTAAAAGAATCCTGCAAACCAACAAGAAAAGAAAACCAATCAGATTGTAGTTTATATTCCAATCCAATTCAGAGAATTAACTCAAGCTTTTAGCCAATTATGTACACATATGATCTGAAGCTAATTAATCTATATATATATAGCAACAACAACAGATATAAATTTTGGTTGTCACACTTTACATCATGCAGAGAAAGTGGAGTGGAGAAAGCAAAAGAGTGGGGTAGAGTGTTAACATAAGAGGCAAGAAGACTTATAACATTTTGAAAAATATACATTTTTAATGATATTTTGCAGAGATAGGTTTCCAATGGAGTAGATTGTAATTATGTTGATAAAATTTAGAAAACTAATATAATATTCTTACTGCAAATATACAAACAAGAAATTCAGTTTTGTGTTAAGGTAAATATTTTTTCTTTTGAAAATTAGTGTTCATTCCATCATTCTGTATAAGAATCAAGAAATTTGATAAAAGTTAAGTAATAATTATTGTATAGGTGCCATAGTGGAGGCGCAATGGCCCAGTGGTTAGGGCAGCAGACTCACGGTCATAGGATCGTGGTTTCGATTCCCAGACCGGGCGTTGTAAGTGTTTATTGAGTGAAACACCTAATGCTCCACGAGGCTCCGGCAGGGGATGGTGGTGAACTGCAGTCGACTTTGCCTTTCATCCTTTCAGGGTTGATAAATTAAGTGTCTTGAGTAGAAAAGTGTATAACATAAGACAAAAGACAATAACACACACTCAGTGGTACCTCCACAAATTGTGCCATACATCATCATCATTTAATGTCTATCTTCCATGCTGGCATGGGCTGGATGGTTTGACAGGAGCTTGTAGGGCCAGGGGCCACACCAAGCTCTGTTGTTTGTTTTGGCGTGGTTTCTATAGCTGGGTGCCATTCCTGATGCCAACCACCTTACAGAGTGTACTGGGTGCTTTTTATGTGACACCAGCACTAGTACCTTTTATGTGACATCAGCTCCAGTGCTTTTCATGTGACATCAGCACCAGTGCTTTTTATGTGACACCATTACCACAAGTACATAGTATGTATGCATGTATAATGAAAAAATATATCTGTCTACATAGTACACACATACTTCTATGGATGTATATTTTGTAACTCTGTGTCATACACACAGAAATACTCATCCATATAACTGCATTCAAATGGCACAACCATGTCTACATTTAACAAACTGAACACTTATATAACGCATGTAAACTTCAATCGAATGCACAAAATTTCCTTACACACAAAACGCATTCCATCAAACGGAAAACAAAATAAAACAAAACAGAGAAACCCTGACATCATTCTAAGCTTTAAAAGAAAAAAAAAAAATGTACATGAAGAGAATCAATAAGACAAGTAATATCAGGAAATCAATCCAGTGATTTGATATTTTGCACTCACCACCATGAAAAAAATAAATAAACGAAAAACACAACCACATAAGTAAGGTCATTAGTAAAAATGACAAAACAATAAATTGATTCCATATTCATGTTTTCAATAAAACACTCACATGCATGCACACATGCAAGCATACACATACACACGACATGACATAATGGATGGGAAAGCTGCTAGAACTTGCCTATCAAATTCATTTATTTGTTACGGTATTTATTGCATTCGTCCTCATAAAACAGAAGATTGCGCAGTGCCAGAGATGGCAAGATAGCAACAGGTGACAGCTTGCACATACCTGCTTTCACAAGCAAACATTAATAAAAACTCAAGTACATATATACATATATATATATATATATATATATATACATATATATACATATATATATATACATTATATATTATGTATGTATTTGTGTATGTATGTATGTACGTATGCATCTATGAGTAAGACAAGTTAAAACAAGAAACGTTATCAGTAAATTTCGTTCTAAACAGTTGCAGAGGGGGTGAGGGGTGAGGAGAGAAACAGAGGAGCAGAAGGACCTACTTTGCTGCGAAACAAAAATGTAATCTTTTCTTGTTTATGGCTACAACTCATTAAAACCTCATTTTAACACTTCGTTCCGAGTTTTGTGTCAAACCACAGTAGAAGATAGTCTACATACCAACCAGATATTTCGCTCATTTTTAGCATTATAAGATTGCTGTAGGAACACACACACACACACACACACAGAAAGAGAGGGAGGGAGATGGACATACAGACACAGAGAAAGAGGAAGGGAGAGAAAGGTTGAGAGAGAGAGAGAGAGAGAGAGGTTGAGAGAGAGAGAGAGAAAGGTTGAGCGAGAGAGAGAGAGAGAAAGAAACAAAAAGCTAGAAAGAAATGCATACACACAAAATACAGGAACTTTAACAATTTCAATAATAATGAACGACAAGCAAATTCATAACCATGTTTCCTAAATGATTAATATGGATTTGATTCGCTAAGTGGGACGATACCTAGCTTGTTACATGTGGCGAAGCCATAGTTTGTGAAGAGTATTTGTAATATAACTCATACATCATAACTGGTGGAATGAATATAGGTACAGGCATGGCTGTATGGTTAAGAAGTTTGCTTTGCAGCCTGGTGGATTCTAGTTCACTTCCTCCGCACAGCTCCTTGGGCGGGTATCTTCAGCTAGAGCTGTAGGCCAACCAATGGTTTGTAAGTGAATTTCATATGTTACATAACTGGCTCACTGTGCCAGTGGCACATAAAAAGCACCATCCAAACGTGGTCGATGCCAGCCCCACTACCCTGACTGGCTCCTGTGCCAATGGCACACAAAAAGCACCATTCGAACGTGGTTGATGCCAGCCCCCATGGCCCCAACTGGCTCCTGTGCCAGTGGCACGTAAAAACCACCATCTGAACATGGCTGATGCCAGTACCACCTGACTCTTGGAGTGCTTAGTGTTAAGAAGGGCATCCAGCAGCTATAGAAACATTGCCAGATCAGATTGGAACCTGGTGCAGCCTCCTGGTTTGCCAGTCCCCAGTCAAACCATCCAACCCATGCCAGCATGGAAAACAGACGTTAAACGATGATTATGATGATGATGATGATGATGACACTGTATAGAAGTTTGTCAAAATGGCGCAGGTGTGGCCATGTGTTAAGAAGCCTGCGTTCAAACCACATGGTTCCAGGTTCATTTCCTCTTTATGGCACTTTAGGCAATTGTCTTCTACTATAGACTCAGGCTGACTAATGCCTTGTGAGTGGATTTGGCAGATGGAAACTAAAAGAAGTCTGTCATGTGTGTGTGTGTGTGTGTGTGTGTCTCTGTGCCTGTGTTTGTCCCCCACCACTACTTAACAACCAGTGTCCCCATTTATATCTCCAGAACAAAAAAAAATGTACCAGGTTTGATTCATTCGACAAAAAATTCTTCAAAGCATTGCTCCAGCCTAATGACTGAAACAAGGACACAACACACCACCCAGTCCAAGGATTGAATCTGCTAGCATATGATCATAAACCCAATACCCAAACTTTGAGTATGAAGCACTGATAGTAGATATGGTAGGCTTAATCCAATGTCCAGTTTAAAACTACCAACCAGGTTCTTGGATAGCTTTAGGAGAGTACACTTTGATACCAACTGGCCTAAAACCAACCCTGGTTTTACAATATAAACTTCTAGTTTTAATTCTAAAGTGATCTAATTTGAAAACTACCATCAAAATTTCATGTTAATTTATGTTCTGAACACCAGCTTTTACTTTAGTTATTTTCAAAGTTAATTGAAACAAAGGTAACAAAATGATATTATAATGTCAGGTTTCCAAAGAATAACATCTGCCCACCAGTCCCAGAGCCCTGTGAACAATCTTAGGCCCTGCTCCCTTTTCCACTGACTAAGACACATACATACAAAAAAATTAAAAGGGAGAGTGAGAGGACAGATGATAAGAAAGAAAATAGAGAAAATGTAAATTCATTAATATATTCTATACATCATATATTTTGTTTTTGTTCTTTAAACCATGTCACAAGCACCAGATTATGTAATTTAGTGTGTGAATATATATAACCTTACTCTACATATTTCACTGTGTACTCAGCAGGAACATAAGTTAATGATAAAGTTGCTGACATCAGGAAGTGCGTTCACTGAATCATTAAACACACATGCACACACATCAAGTCTAAATTTGCTGACCCATACAACCCATGTGAGCATGAAAAATTGAATTTTAAAAAAATGGAAGAATGAGTCAAGTATGGTTTGTTGGATGAATCATCTAACAAGAAATTGTTGGGTCTAAAGGAGTTGTTGCTGTGTAGCCCAAGGTCAGTTCTGACCAGGCAGACCTATGATCAAAACGTTTCCCCAATATGATCATCCCATCATATTTTCAGACAATCTATTCAGAGCTACATTATTCATTGTGTCCTCCTCTTTTTTTAAGACAGCTAGGTATAGCGTGGAGAAAACAGTGTTGCTTTTTCCAGCACTCTAGTGTACACAACATCCGAAAAATGATGAAATGGCCATGCCCAAAATGCTTTAAATCATAGCTGGTCTGGGTTTTATATACATGACTTGAATATCTTTTTCGAAAAAAAGAAGAAGAGGATAATTATAAACAACTGCAGGTTCCATATCTAGATTATAAATTCATATTTATACCAATAAAAATCGGTGCACTTGGTTTTGTGAGTAAATGCCTAAGCGACAATTTGGATAAGCTAGGGTTTTCAAAAAAGGAAATCAACGCATACATTACAAATATGATTTGTGAATGGAACAGTAAAAATATGCAAGACTTTTCTCAAGTTTAAAATGTGACATAGTTTTTGGTTATCTACATTCCAATGAAACCAGCTTTGTCTTTAGAGGAAGAATTTAGATAATTAAAAACAGATGAGAACCAAACCTCCACAAACTATAAACTCCTAAACAAGTATAAGTCTCACCAAAATTAGAATCCCATTGAAGGGCAATCATACAGCATCGCTGTATTGCATAATATATATATATATATATATATATATATATATATATATATATACACACACACACAACAGAACCACCATAAACTAAGAAACCAAGACCTCCCTAATTAAGTGTAACTCTACCAGAACTAGACTTTTAATGAAGGAAAGCTTAGAATCATATATATATATATATATATATATATATATATATATATATTGTAGTGTCAACTAGACTATCAGAAGTTGTTATACGTCACTGGTCACAATGTACTGTGCATTGTTTCAGCTTTCAAATGATGCCACCCTGCTAGCTAGGCAAGAAGGCCATCATTCCTCTTGATTGAAAGGATAGTCCATCTCAGTGAACTGGAGTAACATGAAATGAAATGTTTGGCTCAAAAGCACAATGTGCAACCAATTTTAGAATCAAAAACACAATCTCACAACCGTGAGTGTAACACACTTAACAACCAGGCCACATGCCTTCATACACACACACACACACACACACACACATACATGTAACATAGTGGGAATACAGTAGATCTACAATGACTGAAGAAAGACAAGAACCAATGGGTGTAAAAATATTAATTTTTTTTTTAAATCACTGAGTGTGAATGAATTATCAAAGTGAGAGAGCCTCGATGATTGACAACTATAATGGTTTGTGATAGGAATGGATAGTAAGGTAAGTGAGAAAATGCTGGGTGTCAATAAGGCACTCAGAACAAACCCAAGAACAAGGATGATGTTGAGTTGTAATGTGTTTGAATAACCTGATTTCCAGAACATGTGTATGTTGTTTCATGCTGGCGTTAATTGGGCAGATCTGCAAATTAGGTTATTCAAACATATCACAACATTACATAGTTCCACACCAACCGTTGGGCCAGTTCTGACTGCTTCTTTTGGTTTGCCTCTACAATCATGGGCTCTGAGCATTTTTTACATTCATCTCTTCACATCACAAACCAGTTCTGTTATCAATCATATACAGCAGTATCAACCTTGTTACCTTTATAATTCATTCAAAGTTACTGATTTCCAACATTGTAAATCCACCAGATATTCTTGTTTGTGTTGTTACAAAGAGTGCAGATCTACAGTTTTCCCAGCCCCATATTTCATTTCGATAAGGTTTCACACTTTTTATAAACACATCATACAATTTGGCTTTTGCTCAGAGAGGAGTAGGGACCATTTATTTCAAAAAGAAAAAGCAATTACTGCAAGTTCAACCTCGTTTCCGTTCATTCTAGCCACAAGGCAGAAATTGTTTACTTCTACCAGCAAATCATATGGGTAGCAAAACCACTTATTTTGTAGGTTATTCCAATACAGCTGATGTACTTAAAACTATTATACCAAACTTAGTATTTTCTCTGCCCATCAGGCTATAGAACATGATACGTTATTAAAATAAACTTTGTGTTAGTGGTTTAATGTAACAAAAACTTGTTTATTCTTAAGCAGATACTTCTGCTGCCATTGTCTTAGCAGAGATATAACACCTGTGGCTCTCCTGCCTAATACAATCCTAATCTACATCCTCTTCAAGCTTCATTCTATGCAATGATGATACGTCAGTGATAACTCTCAGCATCACTTGCTTTATCACTTTCAAATCTTAACAATTCTTTCACATGCATGTACATGTGTGTTCACATACGTGCATGCACGCACATGCACACACGCACACAAACATACTTGCACTACACATACACAAACACACACTTCTGTGTGGCTATGTGGTTAAGAAGCTTGCTTCCCAATCATGTAGTTTCAGGTTCAATTCCACTGCATTTTGGGTAATTGTATTCTACTTACAGCCTCGAGACAACCAAAACCTTGCAAGTGAATTTGGTCAGTTTGTAACTTAGCAATTTGGTAAAAGAGACCTATAGAATAAGTACCAGAACCAATTTGCCCAAATAAAACCCTTCAAAGTGGCACCCAACCATGGCTACAGTCTAATGACAGAAACAAGGGAAAAAATTTGTGTGTGTGTGTGTGTGCATGCACGTTCGTGTGTACCCTTGTCTTGACATCACATCATGGTTGTAGACGAGCATCACCATCATACAAGCAGTGTTCTTCATTTCCAGCCCTAAAAAATCTGCCTCAACAAATTCTGTCAGACCCATGGAAGCATGAAAAGTGGATGTTAAAACAATGATGATGATGATGGTGGTGATGCAAAGTAGTTTAAATTGTTGCATTTTTCAGAAAGGCCACTTATCAAAGAATATCACCATTCCAATCTAACTTGCAATCTCTATACTAAATCTCAAAAGATAGGATCATTGTATGAAGTGGTAACTTCACACCACTGACTGATGTGCTTGTGTAACTATGTACAAGCATTTATGGATTAATTGCATTTAAATGGTATTTCTGAATGATATTTGCAAAGGAAGAAAAGGATTAGCGATATATATATTATCATCATCATCATCATCATCATCGTTTAACGTCCGCTTTCCATGCTAGCATGGGTTATATGTATATATATATATGTGTGTGTGCATATATATATATATATATATATATATATATATATATATATATATATATATATATATTATATGTATATATGTGTGTGTGTATATATGTATATACATATATATGTGCGTGTGTGTGTATATGTATATACATATATATGTGTGTGTGAGTGTATATGTATATACATATATATATATATATATATATATATATAATACACACACATATCAAGTACATGATGTATTTGCAATAATTACAAAACTGACAAAACTAAATAAATATGAAAAAAAACATGTATGTAAGATATAAATATTTGTGTACATGTGTATGTACATGTCAGTGTGTACACACACTCACACATACTTGTCATGGTACATCTCTTTAAATATAAATTTAATTTAAGAAAAAAAAAAACTTTCCACTTTCAAAAACGGATCGTATCTAGATAAACAGGAAATATAACATAAAAATGTTAATGCTTACTCTTAGAAAATTAAAGTGCCTGTAGAATCTTTTCTACTCTAGGCACAAGGCCCGAAATTTGGGGGGAGGGGGGGCACTCAATTAGATCGACCCAGTATGCAACTGGTGCTTAATTTATCGACCCCGAAAGGATGAAAAGTAAAGTTGACCTCAGAGGAATTTGAACTCAGAACATAAAGACGGACGAAATACCACTAAGCATTTCGCCCGGCACGCTAACGTTTCTGCCAGCTTGCCACCTTAAAGTGCCTGTAGAATATCTGAGTAAGTTAAGTACTCTTTTGACAAAGAGAACAAGAGAGTGCAACCTCAGCTTCAACTGCTATTTGAGCAGAAACATCTGGAATTTCTTCATGGGTTATTAAAAAGCAAGTAATAAGACGGAACAGACCCCCCACCCATTTCAATTATGAAATCTATTTTGTTTCTTTAACTCGCTAAAAAAAAATCACACTTTTATACTTCTAGCACAAGAATACCCATTCGTCTTCTTTTTTATTTCTTCTCTACTTCTATCAGTCATTGGACTGCATCCATGCTGGCAGCACCTTGAAGGATTTCATCGTACAAATTGATTCCAGTACTAATCTTTGAAGTCTGGTGTACAATAGCGTAGCCAGATTTCTAATGTAATGGGGAGCAAGCACATAAGAAAAGATTCTGTGACACATACCAAGCAATTTTTAACTCATTTCTCTGATATTACGTGAAATATTTCATGAGTTATAACCAGGGCTGTGGAGTTGAAACAAAAAACTTCGACTCCGACTCCTGTACAATTGGCACCTCCGACTCTGACTCCTCTTTATGTAATTAAGTGATTGTGGTCTACATACCTCATAAACATATGTATACGCTTGTACATTGAGTAAGCCTATATATTATATCTGGTTTATATTAAAGAATAAAGACATTGTGAGTAGGAGTCGGTAAAACTATACCGACTCCAACTCCAGCTACCCCTTAATTGTTTCCAACTCCGACTCCATGACTCTGGTTATAACTAATGAAATTGTATTCTACGTTCATTAATTTCATGTTCCAGTAACAATGTCATAATGTATGAAACTTACAACTACTGATATAGGAGAGACGTGAAAAAGATGAAATTCCACAGGAACATCCAAGGTCCAGAGGTTATGATGCTGGGGTTTGTTTTGGTTCTTCAGATGTCTGTGGCCACATCACAGGAGATTGGGCAGACAGATCAAAAACACAGGAGGTTGGTCAAACAAAGTACTGACTTTAAAAAGTTCTTCCAAGTCCATGCGATTAACAAAAACCAAAGCGATCTATAGCACAAGTGAACTAAAGAGTTAAAAAGATTGTCGAAGAGGGTCCAATTTTGAAAAATATACTTGGGGAGAGTGGTTTCCTTCTGCTCCCCTATTAGCTGTGCCAATGTTGGTGCTTATTCTATCAGTCACTTTTGCTGAACTGCTAAGTTATGGGTGGAAGAATTCATGTAATGCCAAACATTTATGCATGTTTTTAAGTTCTAAATTCAAATTCTGCTTTGGTCAGATTTAACTTGATAAAATAAGAACCAGTCCAGTATGGTTTTGTGCCTAAGTTACAAATCATTATTAATCAGACGTGTAAAATCAATATTACTATTTATTGAATTGCATTGTATCCTTGAGCAAGGCATATCATGCCTTCTGCAAAACTGTAAACATGGAAACCAGATTTACTTGATATTAAGAAAAATTTATACAAAATCTGCACCTAATAGGCGCAGGAGTGGCTGTGTGGTAAGTAGCTTGCTTACCAACCACATGGTTCTAGGTTCAGTCCCACTGCGTGACACCTTTGGCAAGTGTCTTCTACTATAGCCTCGGGCTGACCAAAGCCTTGTGAGTGGACTTGGTAGACGGAAACTGAAAGAAGCCCGTCGTATATATTATATATATATATATATATATATATATATATATTTTATTTTATATAAAAGAGTTCCAACACTGTCTGTTTTTTATGTTTTATTTATATTCCTGTTGTAATTTGGTTATTTATAGTCCGATGATATTTTGGAATTACAAATCCTTCTTCAGATCTTCTTAGATGGAGTCTCTGCTTCACCGTAATAATTTCCTTTCTTTCAAAACTCCTACTATAATCCAAGAAGTAGTGACCAACTGACTACTACAATCTTTTGGCTCCACACAGAGATGGGACTGTGTGGAGCCAAAAGATCGTAGTAGTCAGTTGGTCACTACTTCTTGGATTATAGTAGGAGTTTTGAAAGAAAGGAAATTATTACGGTGAAGCAGAGACTCCATCTAAGAAGATCTGAAGAAGGATTTGTAATTCCAAAATATCATCGGACTATAAATAACCAAATTACAACAGGAATATAAATAAAACATAAAAAACAGACAGTGTTGGAACTCTTTTAAATAAAATAATATATTCCTCTATACACAATCATACAAAACCCCTTTTTTTGTATTTATTTTTACTTGTGTATATATATATATATATATATATATATATATATATATGTATGTATGTATGTATGTGTGTTTGTGTGTTTGTGTGTTTGTCCCCCCACCATCACTTGACAACTGATGCTGGTGTGTTTACGTCCCTGTCACTTAGCGGTTTGGCAAAGAGAGACCGATAGAATAAGTACTAGGCTTACAAAGAATAAGTCTTGGGGTCGATTAGCTCAACTAAAAGGCGGTGCTCCAGCATGGCCACAGTCAAATGACTGAAACAAGTAAAAGAGTAAGAGTATAATAAAAAGGAAAACTGCATTATTTATGGGATGACCCAGTAGTCATATAATGCTCCAGTTTTCCTTAAGTTGACATGCCAGACCTTCTATATCTGTATATCTGGATTATTGAACTTATCAGTTTACTCTCAAGTATCAAGTCAACAACCTAAGTACTATACTTCACAAAGTGGAATGAGTTAGCTTGTCATGAGGAAGACGGGGGTTGCGTGATATTTCAAGCTGCGTCCTTCGTCAGAAGCGTGTCATAGGTGTGTCTAATTAGGGCCGATTGGGAATATTTAACAAGTGCAATGAATTTGTCTGCAACTAACATTAGTTACAATTATACTGTTAATATTAATGTCAATCCTAAAACTTATCACAAAAAAATGTTTCTAAAGGGTGGTGGCAACTTATAGAAAATAATGTAAATAGGAATTTATCAAACCCACCAACAATGAAAAAAAAAAAACACATTGTCTGTGATAACACTTTATTAGCTTTAGAGAAACTTTATTGTTTTTTTTTTTTATTTTTGTTCTTTGAGGTAATTATAAACAGATGAGGTTGATATAAATTTACAGGAAATACACTTTAATACTAAAATACACTTAAAAAACTTTGAATAATAAATTTAATACAAATTAAAGAACAATTTTTAATTAAAAAAAATTTAAGACAATCAACTTGTTTTCAAAACAACACCACAGTGTTTTGTATATATATATATATATATATATATATGTGTATATATATACACACACACACACACACATATATATATATATATATAACACTGTCTCTCGCTCTCAAGCTGTGTGGTAAGAAGTGTGCTTCCCAACCACATGGCTCCAGGATCAGTCCCACTACATGGCACCTTGGGCAAATGTCTTACACTATAATTTTGGACTGGCTAAAGCCTTATGAGTGGATTTGGTAGATGGAAACTAAAAGAAACTCGCCACCTGCATGCATGTATGTGCATGCATGAGTGCATGCTTTTGTCTTTCACTGCCTCTTGACAACAACTGCAGTTTTTACGTCTCTGAATGACCAACGGTTCAGCAAAAGAAACCAACAGAATGAGAATCAGGCTTAAGGGATTAATTTTTTTAATTAAAATTTTTCAAGGTTGTGCCCCAGCATGGCCACAGTCTAATGACTGATACAAGTAAGAGATAAAAGATATATGTGTGTGTGTGTGTGTGTGTGTGTGTGCACGTGTGTTTGTGCACGTGTGTTTGTGCATATATTTTATAAGTCGTTTTTCCTTATCTAATACTTTTAAAGGACAATTTGAAGCATGTCTCTTACTTTCAGCATTCTTGTCAAATATCTGTTCAAGTTATTCTAAGCACTCCGTGTCACTATTCTTCCATTACTTCTGTGTTGTTATGTGTGTCTGTAACCATCAGAGCTAGTTACTTGTCAACACAAATTTCATTCTGCTTGATCTATTGCAAATTTTCACAAATTTTCTGATTTCATTCCTATCTCTTCAGCGAAAAGCACTTGTGACCACTTTGGAACAAAACGTTTTTAATTAAAACAAGAGTACTCAGAGAGCACAAACCTCCATCAAGGCAACACAAACGTCCTCTCAATGATTAGCCAGAGATTTTTAAAATGAGAATCTCTGAAATAAACTTGACTGCTTTCGCAAATGAGAATACTAAAAAATGAACCCGACCGCTCTCAAAAATTAAATAAAAAACAGGAAAAGATAATCCAGAATCCTTGACTGGTACTGGATCAATCCCAAAATCTAATCAGTTTGTGCCAGTCACAAGGCCAAACATCCCTGAAAGTTTCATCTGAATCCATCCAGCAGTTCTTGAGATATCTTGTCCACAGACAAACAAATTAACAAACACAACTGAAACAATACCTCCGCCTTCGCTAAGGTGGAGGTAATAAACAGATAATCTTTTCTACTCTAGGCACAAGGACCGAAATTTTTGGGGAGGAAGAGGGCAGTCGATTACATCGACCCCCAGCACGCAACTGGTACTTAATTTATCGGCCCCGAAAGGATGAAAGGCAAAGTTGACCTCAGCGGAATTCGAACTCAGAACATAAAGACAGACGAAATACCGCTAAGCATTTCGCCTACTTATAAAATTTACAAGCAAGTGGTTGAGCACTACACAGATACACATATTCTTAATGTAGTTCGCAAGGAGATTCAACATGACACAGAATGTGACAAGGCCAGCCCTTTGAAATTACAGGTACAACTCATTTTTGCCCGCTGAGTTGACTGGAGTATTGTGAAATCAAGTGTCTTGCTCAAGGACACAATGTGCTGCCGGGAATCGAACTCACAACCTTACAATCATGAACCAAATATCCTAACCACTAAGCCATGTGTCTTCACAGTGCTCATCTACTTGCATGTTAATTCAACAAGGAGGCTGTTCTATTGATCAAATTAGCTGAAACACCCATCGTCATAATTGACAGAGTGCTAGTTATCATATGTACTCAGATTCCTAAAACTTACATGAAAATCTATAGCAAAACTGATCCCAAGCATATCTTATCTGGTTACATGTATGCTACCCATCTAAAATGTAATTTTCTCTTAATTCTTCAATTATTAAAATATCAAACCATTCCATTTCCTGTATTTTAATTGATTCACAAAACTCACGCTGTTGTAGTTTTTGCCATTATTGGTATATTTGTTTGCTTTTAACTAAATTTCTAGTTGGTTTTCTGATAGATTAGAATATTCTGCTTTTCTTGTGTTGTCATGTATATTTTACCATTACACACACACACACACACACACACACACACAAATATATACACATGCACACATGTAAGTATATACAGGCATACAAATATCATCATCATCATCATCATCATCATCATCATCGTTTAACGTCCGCTTTCCATGCTAGCATGGGTTGGACGATTTGACTGAGGACTGGTGAAACCGGATGGCAACACCAAGCTCCAGTCTAATTTGGCAGAGTTTCTACAGCTGGATGCCCTTCCTAACGCCAACCACTCAGAGAGTGTAGTGGGTGCTTTTACGTGTCACCCGCACAAAAACGGCCACGCTCGAAATGGTGTCTTTTATGTGCCACCCGCACAAGCCAGTCCAGGGGCACTGGCAACGATCTCGCTCGAAAATCCTACGGGAGCCAGTCAGGCGGTACTGGTAACGGCCACGCTCAAAATGGTGCATCTCATGTGCCACCCGCACAAGAACCAGTCCAGGGGCACTGGCAACGATCTTACTTGGCTTGCCGGGTCTTCTCACGCACAGCACATTTCCAAAGGTCTCGGTCAGTAGTCATCGCCTCGGTGAGGCCCAATGTACGAAGGTCTTGTCTCACCACCTCAGCCCAGGTCTTCCTGGGCCTACCTCTTCCACGGGTTCCCTCAACTGTTAGGGTGTGGCACTTTTTCACGCAGCTATCCTCATTCATTCTCACCACATGTCCATACCAGCGCAATCGTCTCTCTTGCACACCACAACTGATGCTTCTAATGTTCAGCTTTTCTCTCAAGATACTTACACTCTGACGGGTATTCACATTGACATTACACATCCAACGGAGCATACTGGCTTCATTCCTTGCGAGCTTACGTATGTCCTCAGCAGTTACAGCCCCTGTTTCACTGCCATGTAGCATGGCTGTTCGTACGCATGCGTCATACAGTCTGCCTTTTACTCTGAGTGAGAGTCCCTTTGTCGCCAGCAGGGGTAAGAGCTCTCTAAACTTGGCCCAGGCTATTCTTATTCTAGCAGCTACACTTTCAGCGCACCCACCCCCACTACTAACTTGGTTGCCCAGATAGCGGAAGCTATCGACTACCTCTAGTTTTTCACCCTGTAATGAGATAGAAGTTGTTTCCTGTTTGTTTACAGTCTTTATTGCACCTGAACATCTGCCACAAACAAAAACTAACTTGCTAGTTAACCTGCCTTTGATGTTGCTGCACCTCTTATGTGTCCATAGCTTGCACCGGGTACATCTTATAGAGTTACTACCTACTCCTTTTCTACATACTGAGCAGGGCCATCTACCTGAAGGGGTTTGTGTTTTATCTACCTTCCTACTTATTAGGATTTTGGTTTTAGCTAGGTTGACTCTAAGGCCCTTCAGTTCTAGACCTTGCTTCCACACCTGAAACTTCTCCTCTAGTTCTGATAGTGACTCCGCAATTAGGGCAAGGTCATCAGCATAGAGGAGCTCCCAGGGGCAACCTGTCTTGAACTCCTCTGTGAAATATATATATATATATATACAGATTTATAAATATATACATATACCCACATTTACAAATATACACATATATATATACATTTATAGATATATACATATAAACAAACACCTAATGATTCATAAACATCTAATTATTAAAGTGGAAAAATTATCAGTAAAGCCATTCCACTTCACTTTTTCAAATATATATTTAAATATAAACACACACACACACACACATACACAAGTATGTATATATATATATATATATATATATATACACACACACACACACACAAACACAAACACATATATAAATACACCCACAGGAAAGCACTATGTTGTACTAAATTTTAAACATGGAGAACAAAAAGAAAAGTTGAAGGGTTTCATACATTTCCACATTTAGTAAAGTGAATTCGTATCTCTAGAAAATGCAGTATAAATCAGTAAGATGAATTTTAATTATTACAGTAATTGAAATTAAGGGCATTCTCAATCTTGATCAGGGTTGAAAATGGCCTTAACCCTTTTTATAACATCCACGTGAAATTGCCCATGGTTCTATTATAGAATTTCCCTGTTTTAAAGCGATCTAAATTAAAACTTTCCATCTAAATTTCACATTGTTTTTTTCTTTTTTGTGTGTGTGAATGTGTTGTTCACAAAACTTTTCTAACAGAAGAACAAGGATACATGTTTTCTCCAAACTTTCATTTCATATTTCAAAAAAACATTCAGATGGTGGATATTTCTATAGAAAACCAGGCTTGATTTTTATCAGCTGATGATCGAAAATGAGAAACTTGGAGTACTGGAAATCAAAGCCTTTCAGTTACAATGTATTAGAGAATACTCTTCATTTGTACTGAGTCCTGTAATTTATCCTTTCTGGAGAATCAACAGAGATTCATATAAATAACTATACACACACACATTCTTTTATATGTTTCAGCCTAAAAGCTGGAGCTAAGCTGTGGTCTCACCAGTATCATCGCTTTTTCAATGGCCATTCCTATGTGGTTGGTTCTTTTGTAGATGAGGGAGTTCAATATAGCTGCCCTCATTTAAGTTTCATGTTATATGTAGGCTTAAGATGTATATATGACAGGCTTCTTACAGTTTCCCCTCAACCAAATCCACTCATAAGGCTTTAAGCAGCTCAGAGGTATTAGTAAAAGACATTTTTCCAAGGTGCCTCATAGTGAGAATGAACTTGAAAACATTTGGTTGAGAAGCAAACATCTTAACCACCAGCCACAACCACACCTTCATCTAAAAACATACATAAATAAATGCAATTTTCGTCTTAAAATATTGTTGGTAAATTTATGCAAATATTTTTAGTTAAGCATCTTTAATTTCATAGGTTATATCATTAAATGTAGAAATATTACACTTTCGCTAAGCAAAATCTATACGATTTAGTAAAAAATAATTGCTTTTAAATATTTAGCTAAGTAATTTGTATTGCCAACTTTCAAAATATGTCACTCTGCGTTTTTGTAGTTGTTGTTGTTGTTGTTGTTATTGAAATTATTAATTTATAACAAATAATTTACATTTGTTGAGTTTTCTTAATGTTAGTTCTTTGTCTTCATTTACAACAATATACGTAACTTGTCTAATAAAAGTTGCATCACTTAATTGATATATTGAATCAAGATTTTAGATCTAATTTAGTGTCTAAACACATTTATATGTATATGTAT
The DNA here is from genome assembly GCF_046866305.1 of Octopus bimaculoides. NCBI lineage: Eukaryota > Metazoa > Mollusca > Cephalopoda > Octopoda > Octopodidae > Octopus > Octopus bimaculoides. The sequence goes on from NC_142930.1 coordinate 129,879,447, forward strand.
GTGTGTGTGTATATACATATATATATACCTATATATACATATATATATACTTATATATACATATATATATATACTTATATATACATATATATATACACATATATATACATATATATATACACATATATATACATATATATATACACTTATATATACATATATATATACACTTATATATACATATATATATACACTTATATATACATATATATATACACTTATATATACATATATATATACACTTATATATACATATATATATACACTTATATATACACATATATATACACTTATATATACATATATATATACACTTATATATACATATATATATACACTTATATATACATATATATACACTTATATAATACATATATATATACACTTATATATACATATATATATATACTTATATATACATATATATATATATACTTATATATACATATATATATATACTTATATATACAATATATATATACTTATATATACATATATATATATACTTATATATACATATATATAATATACTTATATATACATATATATATATACTATAATATATACATATATATATACTATATACTATATATACATATATATACATATACTTATATATACATATATATACATATATATATATAATACATATATATACATATATATATATACTTATATATACATATATATATACTATATATACATATATATATACATATATATATATAATACTTATATATACATATATATATATACTTATATATACATAATATATATACTATATATACATATATATATATACATAATATATATATACTTATATATACATATATATATATACTTATATATACATACTTATATATACTTATATATACTATATAATATTATATACATATATATATATACTTATATATACATATATATACTTATATATACATATATATATATACTTATATATACATATATATATATACTTATATATACATATAATATATACTTATATATACATATATATATACTATATATACATATATATATATACTTATATATACATATATATATATACTTATATATACATATATATATATACTTATATATACATATATATATATACTTATATATACATATATATATACTTATATATACATATATATATACTTATATATACATATATATATAATACTTATATATACATATATATATATACTTATATATACATATATATATATACTTATATATACATATATATATATACTTATATATACATATATATATATACTTATATATACATATATATATATACTTATATATACATATATAATATATACATATATATATACATATATATACACTATATATACTTATATATACATATAT
>NC_142930.1:129883823-129921323 GCF_046866305.1 Octopus bimaculoides
AGCTAATCTTTAGAGATATGTATTTGACACTGAAATTCAAATATTGCAGAAAATTTCCATTTCAGCATTTTTCTCTTTTTTTCCCCATCTGTGTGTGTGTGTGTGTGTGTGTGTGCGCGTGCATGAAAGGTGAGCAAGGCACATGTGGTTTTCATGCTTCCTGATTTGGTTGAAGTTTCTTTGTTCTCAATATGAGCATTAAGAGGAAGACAGGATTAAGTACCATTCACTTTTGTCTTATTTTAAACAACACACAACCCTCCCTCTCTCTCTCTCCTTCCCTTTTTTTCTCCTTTTGCTGAAAACAATGCAACTTTATCATTTTACTTCATTGACTGAAACTTCTTTCTAATGCAATCCTCTAGCACTCTGTGTACTGAAGATATACATTATACAGAAACAGCTCAATGACAGATATATGACAGTATACACTGTCTTTAGTTCTTCACTTTGTAACAATTTAGAAAACCCACTTTGCAGACATGTCAGTGTGGTTAACAAGCTTGCTTTGCAACCATGTAGTTCCATGTTCAGTCCCACTGAACAGCACCTTGGGCAAGTACTATCTTCTACTATAACCCCAGGACGACCAATGCCTTGCAAGTGAATTTGGTACACAGAAACTGTGAGGAAGCCTATTGTATATAAACACTCTAACATTGGTTGTCAAGCGGTGGTGCAGGGACAAACACAGACACACAAATACATATATATATATATATATACACACATATATATATATATATATATATATATATACGACAGGCTTCTTTCAGTTTCCATCTACCAAATTCACTCACAAGGCTTTGGTCATCCCGAAGCTATAATAGAAGACACTTGCCCAAGGTGCCACACAGTGGGACTGAACCCAGAACCATGTGGTTGAGAAGCAAGCTCCTTACTACACAGCCATTCCTTTTTGACAAAACCTACTTTTTAAAAATACCATACATATATATTTCACATATTCCTACTCTATAATAAACATCAATTTTAGCCAGGTGTTAGTATTGATGTTTAAAATTCTAAAACCTAATAATCATTTTTAGTTTTCCTCGAGGTATCTTGTGATCAGTTTTAATAAATATATTTTCCAGCAAACAAGTTGAATTTTCAGACTGAAATTCATTACCAAAAAAAGGGTAGGTCTCTTTTACTCCAAGACATTTGAAGGACAAAAAATTCCACGTGAAATGCAGAAGAATTTGGAAAAATAGTGAAGTTGTTTGAATGATCGTTACTCCATATTTATACTACAAACTATGTTGAGTTAGGCATATACAGTAAACAACATTTTTTGAGAAAAGAAAGGATGAAACAAAATAAAAGAAAAGAATTGCAGCTATTATACTTTTTATAGAGAATGTTATAGTAATTAATGAATTGATCCTGGAGATTTGAGATCAAAGGTACTCCAGTTGTGACCAACCTGCCTTTTCTTTTGTAGATATATAAGACTACACTGTTCAATGGATTCTTGAGTTTTTAAGATGGTGGCTGCTGAACAATACAAAGCATAAATGTAATATCAGATCTATAATGTTGTCAGTGCATTATAAATATGATGTAACATTTAATAGAGGAAAATGATTTTTTGACATTCAACATGAATATAAAATAGTAATTAAATTAGATTTTACAGAAATAAAACCATACCACAACACTCCCTCTACCCTTGAGCAATAGAGAGTAAATTGGCACAATCCCTTCACAAGCTGTTATAACTGTGCATCACAGTTCACAAACATTATTCAGGATGGCTATAAAATGCAACCAGTTACTTCAATTAAAAATATATTACAAGCAAATAAAATAGGAGTGAAGTACCATGAATACATGTGATTATATGTTGACAAAGGTGTGGCTGTATGGTAAGAAGCTTCCCAACCACATGTTTCCGGGTTCAACCCCACTGCAAGTGTCTTCTACTATAGCCTTGTGAGTTGATTTGGTAGACAGAAACTGAAAGAAGCCTGCTGCTGCACCACCACCACCACCACCACCACCACCACCTTCAATGTGGTGCCCTAGCATAGCCCCAGTCTAATGATTGAACACAGGTAAAAGATAAATCATCAATCTTAACAACATCTCTCTACTCAATAATCTGGACTTACCAGACCGTAGTGCTGATGAATCTAACCAGATCTAATTAATGAGGTACAAATGAGTGACTTGACAATCTAACAAACATTATTAAATGACTGAATATTAGTTCCTATGTTAACATATCTGAATATTAGTTCCTATGTTAACATATCTGATGAATGGCATTTCTTCAAAGAGGATGTTTTACAGTTTTTTGTATTTGTTAAGAAGCTGATAAATTCAAAACTGAAGTATACTAATACTAATGTGGTAGATATTTTTTTTTTTATCAATTTTATATATGAGGAAAGCCATAATAGAAAGGTATATACAGATGTCATAGAAAACTTTTCAATTTCTATGCACCTAAGATTTATCTCTTTACTACTAGAAACAGATTCAATTAAAAATATCAATAAATAAACAGCAGAACTAAGAAAAACAGGCAGATGTGTGTGAGTTTAATGATTGCACTGACAGTTTGGTCTTTGCATATACATTGATTCTTGGTCTGGGAGAGATCTCATTAATACATCAAGTAAAAATATCATAAACCCTTGATAAGCTCCCTGAGCAAATCTCTTTACAAGGCTTGTCTGAGGTTACAGAAAATGATAGAACTTAGATTGGTTTTGGCCATTAGTGGCCCAGGCTATGACTGACTCAATTGCACCACCTGGATAAGTCTTTTAATTCATTATTTCAGGACACCATGGACCACTCAAGCAGAGTTGCTGTGGGCTGTGATGTGTCCAGGTGTAGGTGGTTTATCCAGTATTGCCTGGAGGAACCATTTGAAAGTTGTGGGGTCTTTTTCTACTTTAATTTCTTTTGGGATAACATTGAAAAGAGCAGGACCATTTGCAGTGAAGAAATTGTGTCACAATGTTCTTATGTAATGTGATCTCAACTTTTGTAGGGGATGCATTGCACGGGGGCCTAGTCTTAGGTGAATTGTAAATATAATACCAATATCATTTAGATAATATTGGTGGAATATTTTCCACATTGTGCAAATAATGTATCGCTCATGGCGGTGTTGCAGAGAATAAGAGTTTCAGCTGTTTAAGTTGAACCCAAGAATAGAGCTTCTTGTAGAATTATAATTGCACTACAAAATATGAAAAAAATAAGAACTGAAAATTGCTGCTGATACTCTTAGTTGTGTAGCAAACACACCCATCTCTATCACTTGTGAGGTAGATAATATGAATTATTAAACTGATTTGTTAGCAATACTTCAGACGAGTAAGGTCAAAATTGGTGAACAGAAGGCTGAGACTACAGAAGATAATTAACTGAATTATTACAAGTTCTAGAACACGGCTGACCTGAAAATCAGCCTATTACCAGACAACATCCCTATTAGGAGTTTCTGGAATTGCAAGGATGAACAAACTCAGGTAAAGGCATACTATATTCAACAGCCACAAAGTTGTTGTTTTGTGGTTAATGAGATGAAAAATGCTTAATTATTTACACAGTTGTAACACAAACTAGGCCAAGCAACTTCCAAGCAACGTCTCTCATAGATACCTGTGTGAAATATTATTCCACACAGGTAAAATAGCACCACACACACACACAAAAAATCTGCTTCCTCTTCATCATTAAAAGAATGTTTTCTGCACTGTATATTTGCTAACCCATAACAAAGCACAAATATTCCTCACACATATGCAATGGAACCACCGTCATCACCTCCCTTATCAAACACAGACAGAAACAAGAAAATATGTTCCATCTGAGAGGCAAGCCAACACTTTGTGATAACCCTTTGTTTCTTTTGCAATGGAATCTATGGTACATAACTTAATAACTTTTATGCCAATTAGTGCCAGATCAGAGTGGGGAAACTATGTTGAATATTCTAATAAAGCAAAGCTGAACATAATTTTACAAACTAAAATGCCATGTGCTTAACATGACAATATACAAAGCTTAAAAATAGTACTGAAAAATGTAAGATAAAGATAGTGTATTAGTAACACTTTCTAAATATACACTGCTGATGTTAACAACCTCCTAGCATTGCATGTTTTCTTATCTTCCAGGCCCCTACATCAAAACACATCTCCCAACCCCATCCCTACAGAATTGCATTTCTTGAGTTGTTTTCTCTTCATCTGAAATCAATTCAAAATTAAACATGTCTTACCACCATCATCAACTTATGTAGTCTCCACCCCCATCACTAGCTATTTCAAAACATCTACCCCACTACTTTAAAATATCATATAAATCATCATTATTATTATTATCGTTTAATGAATTACCCAGTTGGCAGTCACAATCCATTGAGGGAGTCTCAATGTGGTCATTTAACCTGCTAAAAATACAAGTCAGATCCCCCTCCCACAGCACTATACCTTCTTTCAAAAACAGACACATTCAATTATGTGGATTGTAGACTGAGGGGAGAGAGAACATTAACAACAGGCTGGTGCCCCTCTGATTTCGTTTCTTCACAAATCTCTAAAAGATGAAATTTTGCAGAGATACATCTTTCAAAAGAGTGGATAAAAATTGCCTTACCTTATTCTTTTATTTGTTTCAGCCATTTGACTGTGGCCATGCTGGAGCACCACCTTAAGTCAAGCAAATCGACCCCAGGACTTATTCTTTGTAAGCCTAGTAGTTATCCTATCAATCTCTTTTGCCGAACTGCTAAGTTACAAGGACGTAAACACACCGGCATCGGTTGTCAAGCGATGTTGGGGGGGGGGGGGGGGGGTCAGACACAGACACACAAGCATACATATATATATATATATATATATATATATATATATATATATATATATATATATATCAAGTAACGGTAATAAACCTCATTAAAGGATCATAAATCCAATGAATATATATATATATATATATATATATATATATATATATACACGATGGGCTTCTTTCAGTTTCCATCTACCAAATCTAATCACAAGGATTTGGTTGGCCCAAGGCTTTAGTAGAAGACATTTGCCCAAGATACCATGCAGTGGGACTGAACCTGGAACCATGTGGTTATGAAGCAAGCTTCTTAACACAGCCTGAAAAAAGTGAAGTAACAAATTTGGGGGGAGGGGAATGAACGACCAGAGACACACCCTATACATACACACACAAATGTTTGTTCCCTAAATTTCAATAACATGATCCTAATCTACAACCACAAAAAATTTAATAAATAATTAAAAAAATCCATAGGCGTGGTTGTGTACCTAAGAAACATATGCTTTTCAACTATGTGGTCTTCGGTGCAGTCCCACAGCACAGCACCTTTGAAAGGTGTCTTCTACTACAGCCCTGGGGCAGCCGGCTGGCCAAACCTTGTGAGTGGATTTGATAGAGGGGAAAATGAAAGCATGTCACGCGTGCGCATGAATGCCCCCCACCTCAATCACTGATTGACAACTAGTGTTGGTATGTTTACGTTCGTGTTAGCTAGCGGTTCGGCGAAAGGAACCGATAGAGAAAGTACCAGTAATGAATACTGGAGTCGATTTGTTCCACTAAATCGTTCAAAGCGGTGCCCCGGCATGGCCGTAGTTCAATGACTGAATCAAGTAAAATATAATTTTAAAAAAAATTTGCAGTATTAAAGCTGGAAAGATTGTTCTACTATAGCCTCGGGTCGACCAAAGCTTTGTGAGTGGATTTGGTAGACGGAAACTGAAAGAAGCCCGTCGTATATATGTACATATATATATATATATATATATATATATATATATATATGTATATATGTGTGTGTGTGTGTGTGTGTATGTTTGTCCCTCCTCCCCCCAACATCACTTGAAAACCGATGCTGGTGTGTTTACGTCCCCGTAACTTAACGGTTCGGCAAAAGAGACCGATAGAATAAGTACTAGGCTTACAAAGAATAAGTCCTGGGGTCGATTTGCTCGACTAAAGGCGGTGCTCCAGCATGGCCACAGTCAAATGACTGAAACAAGTAAAAGAGTAAAGAGTATTCAAGTTGGAAAGATTGTCAAAGATGACAGCAGACAGTAGACACCAGGATTCTGAAGATAATAAGAGAACGTGTTTGAGACAACAGCATCGCTCTATAAGTTAACAAAAAAAAAAAAAAAATTTAAATAAGAACTTTTCTCAATGAATAGAAACTCAGGTCACGTGAACCTAAAACTCAAGTACCTTCTTCACTAGGTCGTTACACTTCTCTCTCTCTCTCTCTCTCCCTCCCTCCCTCTCTCTTTACTACATATTTTTGTCTGACGTATGTGTGTGAGAGAGAGAGAGAGCTTGAGCTTCTAACTGCCGATTGTTATCTCAAATATGTACTTGGTATTCTCTGGTATTTTTTCACATGGTTGTCATTGTATGAAAGAAGCTTTATTTTCGCTTTAAAGGAGAGCCAGCGATTACAATGTTAAAATGCGTAAACACAGTGGAGCTATTTTGTTCCCTTTTCCTATCAAGTAGACAAGACGGACACATGTTGTTCATTATTCCCCTCCTAGCCTGGCGCTACCGACGACGACAGTTGGCAAGTTTGAATTCATATTGGGCAGTCACTTCCGGCGAGAAGTTCAATACTTGACCCAATAACAAAAACACATACATAAATATGAATACAAAACAAAAACCAAGTGATAAATAGACGAGACAGGGTGAGGAAGATTGAATGAAATATCACTTCTTTCTTTTTTCGTTTTGATAGGAGTCACTGAGGAGGAGGTAGTAGAAGAAACGGAGAAGAATTTAATGTTTTCTTTCATTGGAGTTCTTATAAATTTCACGTCCAATGGGAAATTAATTGAACAGCTCTGATATTAGGGCTTTTTCTTTTTTTTTAATTTTTTTTTTCTTGTAGAGGGAGATGGAAGAGATTCTTTGCAGCTGTGACAATATAAGCAAGAATTGGAACAAAACAGTTCTTCTGTAAAGTAGAAAAGCAGAACAAAAGTTGCTGAAATTCCAAATTACGGAAGTAAATAACTAAACGGATAAATAACTAAAATAAAAGAAAAATAATTTTTTACAAGTCAGTTTTGACGGAAGAGTTTATACCTGTGTGTGTGAAAGAGAGAGAATGTAGGGGGCTTTTTGTTACAAAACAAACAAACAAAACAATGAATTGATATGAGTTTTTCATAAGAATCCGGAAAGAATTAACGAAGAACTAATTAGTTAATTCTTCGATTTAATTTTGATTTCAAGATCAGAGCCACGGCGAAACCAAAGCTTAAAAGCCTTGGATTCGCCGTGGCTGATCTTCAAATCAAAATAAATTTAACGGTTTTAAATTAATAGCGGAATTCCAGTAAACGAAATACACACAAACAGAGAGATTTTAGGATACAATAAGGAAAATGCAACACAAAACACGAGAATATATATATATATTCCTCTGGAGGACATTTCTCCTCAGCCGTGTGGACCACTGCTCTAAAGCTGTGGTAACCACACGGTGTTAAATTAATAACGGAACTTGAGGCAGTTCAGTAGTGCAACACCTAGGGAACAGTGCATCAATGGAACAGCTGGGTTACTGAGATTGCGACTCTACTCCCTGGAGTGAAATGGGGGGTGGATATGCAGTGATATACATGTGGAAGATCGTAGAGAAGCTGGAGACTTCTACCAGCCCCCAGACAGAAGTCAACGAACCGTTCCAAAGGTCCCACCCATCCCATCTAGAGTGAGGACCATGTACTGCAATAGCGTAGGATTCAAAAGCCCCCGGTTATTTTTAATATCTTGCCAAAAAACCTTGAGAGATCTACATGGAACAGGGGTAGATGTTTTCATGAAGCAACTTGACTTTCTGCTGTCCAAGATCCCAGATGAACCTACACCATGACAAGAAACTCAAAGGAGGGCAGAAATATCAAATTCCCACATCTACCAAAAACCAATTACGAGAGAATGACCAGTTTTGGGGCTGAAACGCGTAAAAGAGAATGTGTGTGTGTGCGTGCGTGCGCGCGCGAGTGTGTACGTGTGTAAACGGTAAAAGATGGTGGCGAGCTGGCAGACTCGTTAGCACGCCTGAAAGCGCTTAGAGACATTTTTTTTCAGGCTTTGCGTTCCACGTTCAAATTCTGCAAATTCGGATCGATAAAGAAATAAATACCAGTCGAGCTCTAGCGTCAATATAATCGACTTACCCTTTACCTTAAAATTGCTGGCCTTGTATCAAAAAATCATTTGAAAAGATTTTTATTAATCTACGTGTATGTATGTATGTATGGTTTTAAATCATCTTTCATTTCCAAGCCCAAAATGAAGTGAAAATGCATGTAAAATAATAGAGCCCTGCTGTTCTAAATTTGTTCTGATTATCGTTAAATTTGCGTTAACATGTTTAACCCATTGAATCAAAGAACCTGATTTTACTAAGAGACACATAATAATGCTCGCCCTTGCTGTCAGTATTAAAATCGAAAAAAAAAAAAAAAAACCCATTTATTCGTGAAATGTCACTAAATACAAACGATTTTATTATAGGAGAGCAAGGACTAGAAAACAACATTTTAAGATACAGTGAAACCTTTGTTGTTATTTTGTATGAAACCAGGTGGGGTTCTTTTTTTTCTGGACAATCGACAAGTGATTAACTTAGCAACCCTAAGGAAGCATTATTTGTATTTTTATTATTATTATTTATTATAAAAGTTATTTGTCTATCAAGACATTCACGTTATTTATGTAGCAAATGTTATATGGATTGACAGCGGAAATAAGATGTTTATCTGAGCAGAGAATAACATTAGTATGAAATTTGGAAACAGTATTTTCATTTATAGATAACATCCTGTAAAGTTATCAAAAAGATAATATCCTGTGTAGATAGCCAGCAATGATTTAAAGAAAATGTTTCCTTCATTAAATAATCAAATATAAATGTCGGGGGGTTGAAGTGTGCGCTCACAAATAAGTAATTCTGTGGTTTCAGCCATCACTTGGAACATTAAGTTGGAATATAAAAAAAAAACTGTTCGAATGATATAAAACAAAGAAAATGTTAGACGTTTCCTCACAAACACGTACACCTTATTCGTAAGTTAACAAGGCTACCATTGGTTTCGTGCTGAGAGAATCCTCTCAACAATTATCAAGCCTGCCACATAGGACATTGGTAGTCGTCTCTGTACACTTGATGTGAGAAATAGTGCAGTTATAGTTTTATATCATTGTGCAGTACATTATTGGTTATGAAATCATCAATATTGTCAAGTACCAAATACAATCGTCGGCGTGAAACCGACGGTAACATTTTGACTAAATATATGCCATAACCATAGATATACTACTCGGCGGAACACACACACACACACACATATATTTATATATATATATATATATATATATATATATATATATATATATATAATTTAAATCAATGTGTACAAATATCCTTTGTAATATCAAACAAAATTTAAAAAGCTTTTAGAAACCTTTTGAAAAATGTTGTGCTCTTTTATCCAGCTGCTGGAAAATTTACCGACAGCTATTTACCAATTAAAAAATTATCACCAACAAACAGTTGACCCATTAAAATATATTCACTGATGTTGAATTATTAATTAACATCACAATTTCAATAAAAGTTTTTTTTTTTTTTTAAATAAAAGAACAAGTAAATACTCTATGTTTACAAAGTACTTTTTTTAAATATGAAAACATTAATAAACTTCAAAACATTTTTTCTTTTTCTTTTTTTCCTAATAAAATATTAAGCCTCTTAAATATGGAACGATAGACTCTTTAGACTCAGCGTTCACAACAAAGCATTTTCTTTTTATTCTTTCGGCACAGTCACGGTACTTTCGTCTCTTGACTTGCAAGATTATATCACTAAGCTGGCGAGGTGACAGAACTGTTAGCACGCCGGGCAAAATTCTTAGCGGCATTTCATCCGTCTTTTACATTCTGAGTTCAAAAGCTTCAGAGGTCGACTTTGCCTTTCAGCTTTTCGCGGTCGATAAAATAAGTACCAGTCGACTTACACCATCTCGCGAAATTACTGGCCTTGAGCCAATATTATACAGATCACTATTGGTATCGTTTCAAAGTTCGCTCGTTTTTAACGCATTCTTTTAGCTTCCGTATGTTTGGGTTGTTAGATGCGCTTGAAAACCAAACACAGTCTTCAAAGAAATTGTTGGTTTAGATGAATTTTACAAGGCTGCCTCACACAATCCGCACTTTAAGCGGGAAAGTGGTCCACGCGCTAGCCGCCTATCAGCACGGCCTATCTAATTATGCATCCTGGATTATAAACTGTATCTCATGAGTTATATAAAATCAATCACAATCACACAAGCATTCAAATGCATTTATGGGTACCTGGACAGACACAAATGCTAGTGCAAAGAGTATAAGAAAACTTTTCTACATATATTTCAGACTTCAGCTTAAATCACACAAGATGAAATGAGAAATGTGACGGACCTCACTTCCCACGTCTATGGGGGTTTGTGAAGGGGAAAAATCTCCGTTGCAAGCTTTAACCATCGCCTTTTTTATATTCTATTCTTATAAAGATGTCTTTAAGTGGAATCAAACGCCTTCATATTTTCTGAAACCGTTTACTAAGCCTGTGTAAACTTGTCCGGAGACTGAATGGATCTACACTGAGTATGAACCTGGAAGATAGCACTTCTCACCCCTTGGCGATGGCAGAGTAACCCGGTATTTTTTCTTTTTTTTGTGTGTGTGTGGAGTTTACCCCGAATTATTCTAAGTGGATCATCTCATTGTTGGGAATTTTATTTAACAATTATTTATTTTTCTAATTTCTAATTATATATCCTTTTATTATATCGTTTAATGTTGTGAAGGCAGCGTGCTGGCAGAATTGTTAGCACGCCGGCCGAAATGCTTAGCTGTATTTCGTCCGCCGCTACGTTCCGAGTTCAAATTCCGCTGAGGTCGACTTTATCTTTCATCCTTGCGCAGTCGATAAATCAAGTACCAGTTGAGTATTGGGATCGATGTAATCGACTGTCCGTCTCCCCACAAAATCCAGGCTTTGAGCCTATAGTAGAAAGGATTATATCGTTTAATGTTGTAGTGTCTCCCCTTAATCAATGTAAACTCCACTTGAAATTGTCCTTCATGCCTTGCGCTATTGCGACCAATAGAAGAGAAATCATTATTAAAAGGTATACTAAATGGGCTTGATCTATTTATAACCCATTGGGAGTGTGTATAATTGGTAAAATAACTATGGCATAGTCCTGGAAGTTCCATCTATACATAGCAATTATTACTCTCCATTAACAACTGAAGATTTCATTAGCGATTAGATTAATAACCAATTTTCATTGTGAGCTGGCATAATCGTTTCGTTAGAGAGTCGCACAAAATCCGGCTTTTTAAGTCCTAAGTTCAAATCCCAACGAAGACGAACGTTGCGGGGGTCGATAAAATTACCAGTCATATACTGGGGTCGATGTAATCGACTAACACTCCACAACTTAAATTGCTGGGCTTGTGCCAAAATTTGAAACAATTTTTTAATCAAAATTAAGATATGAAAACTCTCCAACGTTTTGAGAACTTTGTAAAAATCTTGCGGTATTTTATTTATTACTATTTACTGATGCTCAGGCGTGACTGTGTAGTAAAAGAGGCTTGTTTCCAACCACATGGCTCCGGGTTCAGTCCCATTGCGTGTCGTCTTCTACTATATAACCTCGGGCCGACCAAAGCATTTTGAGTGGATTTGGCAGACAGAAACTAAAAGAAGCCTGTCACACATAATGTGTGTGTGTTCCACCACTGCTTGACAACCGGTGTTGGTGTGTTTACGTTACCGTAAATCTAGCAGTTCTGTAAAAGAGACCAATAGAACATGTACCAGATTTTTAAAAAATAGGTACGGGATCGATTCGTTCAACTAAGACTCTTCAAGGCGGTGCCCCAGCATGGACTTAATCTAATGACTGAAATAAGTAAGAGATGTGGTGTGGGAGGACGGGTCTTTGTTCTTTATTAAAATCTTATATCTTTCATTGTTCCTTTCATGCAATCCATGTTTGCAAGTTTTCCATCTGCTACTACCTCACCGCATACAACAAACAAAAGAATCAGACAATATGGAAACAGATTCAGTTGTATTTCTTTTAACCTTTTTCATAGCAATTTTCTACCAAAATTTTGATGCCTCAACACTCGCTGCATTCGGCAGTATGATTCTGCTCACTTGATTGACTCTCTGTAATGTCTCCAACAACACTCACTCGTGCGCAACACTTAAGTCTTTTGATATTTCTAACATTGCCAACGATGTATTTGAGTTAATTTTCTTTAAAAAAAATAAAAAAATAAAAAAAAAAACAGAAAGAGAGAGAGAGCTACCAACACGTTTTTGTTTTTGTCTCTACCTTCTTTGACTGCAAAAATTTAAAGCACCATATTTTAAAGAACTTTTAAAATAATTCCAACGTTCAAACGACTATAGAATTTAATTTTTCAAAATTGTTTTATGTATATTAGGTTTAATAATCTCTGGTGAATTTGTTAATGGATGAATTTATAAGCTGGTAAATTGTTAGATCGGTGAATAGCTATGGATGAAGTTACAAGTCGGTGAATTGCCGTGGATCAGAAGATTACTAGGTACTTTTTAGTTATCTCTCCCATTATAAAATTGTTATCTCCCCAAGTTTTATGAAAAATATCGGTACTTTTGGTTATCTCCCCCAACTAAAAAAATTGTTTATCCCTCAATAAAACAAAAAAAAAAGGGGGGGGGGGGAATTAATAAACATGAAAACTGAAAAAATTAAACATCTTATTGAATCTAATGACATTTTGGATCCTTTTTAAAACGGGGGCCACATTTTTCATTAACGAAACACTTTGAAACTTGGAACACTGGTAGAATGTGTCATATAAAACATCTTTTTCTCTTAGTCTTCTTTAAAAAAAAAGAAATCCATAAATTATTCCATGTTAAAGTTGTCGTATTTCTGTAATTTCAACCAATCACTGACGTCCATTCAGCCGACTACATAAACAAACGATTCTGAAACAATTAACCCTAACCCTAACTCTAACCCTAACCCTAGGGTTAGGGTTAGGGTTAAAGCAAATTTAAAATGAAAAAAGCAAATAAAACGAAGAATCGTTTGTTTATGTAGTCGGCACTTAATGTATATCGGCTGAATGGACGTCAGTGATTGGTTGAAATTATCGAAATAAGACAATTTTTTACATGAAATAAATTCGAATACAAAAATATTTTTCTGTTCTATAACACAAAATAGATAAGTATACGAAGTTTGAAAGTCTTTCGGTACCAAAAGCACTACGTAAAACATTAATGAAAAATGTGGCCCCCGTTTTAAAAAAGATCCGACATTTTTATAACAAATCATACCATCCCTACTGAGGAGGCCAAACGTCAACAAGGATCGAACCCTTTTAATCCAATCTCTTGTCCCTCATAAACTCAATTTTTTAGTGGGGGTGAGATAACCAAAAAGTATCGATTACTATTCGAATTGTTTGGTCGATAAATTGCCGTGGACGAATCGCTCTCGGTGAATTTCCCACTCACCACTTCGTTTCCTAAATTAACAACATACCGAGAAAATGATTATGGTGCTATCAGATGCTGATTGGCAGTGTAGAGTAGCAGAATGCCGACATAAATGGTTTAAATGCTTTGGAAGAGCAGAGAGATCTACGTGACTCATTTCGACTTTAGCATCTGTTTCTAGTAGTTTTGACATTATACAATGCTAAAACGATAGAAAAGACTACGTTAATATAGAAAATTAAACCACAGTTCTTCCATTCGAGAATAGTTGTGGCTTTAAATTCATATAAATATTTTATTTATTACAGATTTCATTCATTTCGTATCACCAACTCGATCTACTTCGGTACTAACAGCTTTAGTCCATCTACGTAGAACGAAGTATAACAACTGTGTCTATAGTGACAATAACAAACACGAAGGTTAATGGAGAGACAAATCAAAGTCTACCAAGTGTCCGCATTGGCAATAGAGTTGCTGTACAACAGAAAACCAAAGCGAAATTTTCAGTTTAAAGCCAATTTTACTTTTCCTCATATCAATCAATGGTTGCAAACCCCCCACCCCCACCTCTACGTTCTCCCCAGCCACTACACTGTGTTGAGTGTTGTGTAAATCGTCTCCATCTTTTGAAGTGTCTGTTTAATCATGCATCTTTTGAGTTACTTTATTAACCTTGAATAATTTCCTGAAACGAACGACTAATCTCACTTAAATCTTCTTATTTCTTGCAAGCTATTATTGAATCTCTCTCTCTTTCACTCTCTCTCTCTCTCACACACACTCTCTCTCTCTCTCTCTCTCCAAAGAGACAGAGACTATCGACTCCAAAGAAGGTAAAATTATTAGATACCTTTGATGTTGTTTTTTATAGTAAAATCACTATAAATATTTTGAACTCTCTATTTCTTGTGGTTCTTTCTAAACAAATTCCAAAATTGAATTTCTAATCTTGAAAGTTATAAAAATATAGACATAATAACTGATAAGGCGGTAGTTTTTAATCATACGCTTCCAGTTTCGGTAGTCGTTAATATAGAACCATAACATAAAACAATTTCCGCGAATCATTGAAAAGACAGAGCAGATTAGCAACGGATTAAGGATTTGCATTTGGGGTTTAAGATCAACGTAAAAATATTTCAACAAGATCTTCATACTTTCAATGTTATCAATATGCAGTTTAATGCTTATTGATGCGCAAAAGTAACGGAGTATGTCCATGTTTTAAACGGCAGCAGCAACAAGACCAAAACGTTTGACTTTCGCGGCCAGTAATTATATCCTCTCAATTATCTGCACAGAAACACTTGAGAGACAATCGTTTTGTTTTAACAGCAATGATGTGCAAATTGAGCGTAACTAACGCAGTTGTGTTTACTTTGACGAGTGCCCGCCCACTCTTCAGTCTAAGTAATAGATTTGCCGGAGGGTTCTGTTAAAGAGGGAAAGGATGATAAATTAGTGGTTGGTTACAACGATATAAGTCATTCTTTGTGTATCCAACTGTAAATATCCCACTGGAGGCCGCAACAACTGTATATAGCTAATTTACAAAGAGACAAAACAACAAACCTGTCAGCATGCGTGCTGTGGAATTAACCGCATAAACTTTATATGAATGTGCCATCAATAGATATTAGATATTAACTAGCATCGTTCGTTATTTTTATTACATCGTAAAATACCTGTTATTTACTGAAGAAAAAAAAACCCAACAAAAAGAAAATAAAAAAAATAAAAAACTCGGTTGCTGCAATAGAGTTTGGAATTTGCAAACTAGCAGTTTAACGTATTTCGCTCGACGTTGAATAACTTTTCCATACATCACTTTGTGATGCACATGCGTACATCATCAATGATGTTTCCTGCAGTCAGTGGGTGTTTCTGGTCTTTCAAGAACCAGACACGCTCACCTAGGTGACCCAGCCAAGGTTGATTAAGTCCCAGTTTGTTTCCAGTTAGTAATACACTTGGTAGCACTATCTCTTCTGGGGATCACACTTCCTGATCCACTTTGAGGCACCCTCTGCTGTCTCCACAGCCAACTTGATGGCCTTCTGCCTACGGGTACCTGTGAAGCCAAACATGTTTGGCATCACCGGAGTCAGTAGACAGAATGTACGTGAAAATAAACACCGTGTGATGAAAATCACTATAAATATATAGAACTCTATTTGTATTGGTTCTTTCCAAACAAATTCCAATCTTGAAAGGAATAAAATATCGATACAATAACTGATAAGGTTAGTTGGTCGAAGAAAAACTTCTACCGAATAGCCACCTCCCACGTCTGAGGATTACATTCGGGCCTAAAACGGTGTGTGATGTAAAGTAACTTACAACTACGTCCGTAATTATCCCCTCTGCCTGCTAAGTTCAGATTTTCACTTCAGCATGT
Organism: Octopus bimaculoides; assembly: GCF_046866305.1. NCBI lineage: Eukaryota > Metazoa > Mollusca > Cephalopoda > Octopoda > Octopodidae > Octopus > Octopus bimaculoides. Next base: position 129,899,828 of record NC_142930.1, read on the forward strand.
AAATTAATTTTCGAACCGCTAGATATTTATTTTTGCATCTTCCAACAAAAGAGGAATGTACTTGCCAATTCTTCCTTTGCCCATGTTATTCAGTCCATCAGCTCATCGAAACTCATGCCATTTCCCATTTGTGTTATTCCACTTAGCTAATATTATTTTGTAACTATGCAGTGCCGCGTAAAAAGCACCAGTGTTGGGGCCACGTAAAAGTATCTAGTACGCCCTGTAAAGTGATTGGCATTTGGAAGGGCATCCAGCCGTAGAAATTATGCCGAAACAGACAAAGGAGCCTGGTGCAGTTCTCCGGCTTGCCAGCTCCGGTCAAACCGTCCAACAAATGCCAGCATGGAAAACGGACGTTAAATTATGATGAACAAATATGGATCTTGTTCAAAACGGGGGCACCAGTTTTCATTAATGTTTTATGTAGTATTTTTGGTACCGAAAGACTTTCAAACTTCGTATACTTATCTATTTTGTGTTATAGAACAGAAAAAAATTTGTATTCGGATTTATTTCATGTAAAAAATTGTCTTATTTCGATAATTTCAACCAATCACTGACAAGTATTCAGCTGTTTACAGTTACTCCTAAGCGGTGTAAAGCGTATTTAATCTCCATTACTTCTGACATTTTGCAGAGGCAACACACGTCTGTCGCGGAGAAGCTTGTCGGGAAGGCACAAACCTGTGCAATCCCAGGCAGGTCGATCCAGGACAGCCTTCACCTTCTTCGCTACACCTTAGACAGGGTTGGGAAATTAACCGGAAAAGGAGGGGCATTGGTCCACTTAGACCAAAGTAAAGCTTTCGATAGGGTAGACCATCGGTACCTGGGGGCCGTCCTCGAAGCAGCTGGGCTGGGCCCAGGCTTTCGCGGGTGGATCTCCGCTATGTACAGCGGCATCAAGTCCACCGTCCAGATAAACGGTTACCTAACGGAGCCGTTTTCGATCATGCAGTCTGTTCGTCAGGGGTGTTCCCTATCCCCGGTCCTGTACGTCTTGGCCCTGGAGCCATTGTTGCGGAGGCTGGGGAAGTTGGGTGACATCCCTAATGAGATTGGATGCGGTAAGTTCACTTCTGCTTATGCGGACGACGTCACTCTCATCGTGTCTAAAGAAGCACAACTACCTCGTGTAGAAGAGGCTCTCCGAAGATACGAAGCGGTGGCAGGAGCAAAAGTTAACAAGGACAAGTCCATCGGTTTGCGCCTCGGCACCTGGAGGAACAAGCCGTTATCGTCCAGTGTCGTTGGACACTGGACAGATGGTCCTGTTAAGTTGCTTGGAGTCTGGTTTGGTTCAGACTCCCAGACGGAGAAGAATTGGAGCGAGGTAGTGAACAAGGTGGAGGCCATAGTTCGGAAGTGGTCCGAAAGGTTTCTGTCCTTGAAGGGTAGAGTGGAGGTGGTGCAGGTGTTTATAGCATCTGTAATCACCTACCGCCTGTCCGTTGTGCCTTGCCCCGATTGTTGGCTAAACAAGCTGGTAAGACTCCTCTTCCGCTTTTTGTGGAGGGGGGGAAAGCCACTTGTGAGGCGCTCCGTGTGCTGCCAGGAACCGCTAAAGGGTGGTTTGGGGATGCCCTGGCTAATGATGCGCAGACATGCGTTGAGGCTGAGACATCTCTGGTGCCACCTGGAGGGTGATAAGGTGTGGAGTCCGTTGGCGGGGGAGTTCTTGCCGCGACCGGCCTCGCTGGAAATATTTAAACCCGGTCTCATTAAAAGACGTAATTTGACTTTATGGCAGAAGGGCACTCTGGTTTATCTACAAGACGGGCAAGGCTGGCTGCGGGAATACCACCTCGGTGTTCTACAGAGGGCTAGTGGAGGGCAAAAACGATGACGTCCTAGGAGAGGCTCTGGGGTTCGACGAGAACCAACTTACTGCACTGTTTAGTAAAACCTTCAAGTCGGAGTACATGGATAATTTCCAAAAATCTCTGACTTGGCAGTGTTACAGGAATGCTCTACCTGTTCGCGAGAAGTTATCCAGGCATGGTTTAGCAGTGCCACCGACATGTCCAAGATGCGAGCGGGACAGTGAAACTGTTCTACACGCTTTTGTACATTGTCGGCAGCTCTCCAGCTTGATAATTTATGTAGAACACGTGTTGTCGCATCTGGGACGAGTACAGCTGTCGGCTGGGTCTATGATAAAGATGATACCGCCAACTGGACTCTCAAAGGAAGGTGAGGCTTGCTTTTTCTGTACGGTAGCAGTATTGAAAGAGTGCATATGGAGGACAAGAATGGAAGGTTTGGGGACAGGGTCCTACATGTCCGGCCCTGGATTGCTGAATTACTTCAAATACCATCTGAAGGGCAAGATAGGGCTGGAAAAGAGAACCCTGTCAGCCAGAGTATATGAGCAGAGATGGAAGGAAGTGGTGAAAAAGGTGGGTGTAAGTCACCCAAACTAATCATCGAAAATAATAAAAGGCAAGCTGCTGGGCCTTATAGGCTGCCGGGTTGAAAAACCCAATCTTTTTGTTATTTTATATACGTGTTTAGGTATATGCGTGTGTATGTGTGGGTATGGATATGTGTGTGTATGTATGTATATGTATGTGTGGGTGTATATATATGTGTGTATATGTGTGTATATATATATATATATATATATATATATATATATATATATATATATATATATATATATATATATATATATGTATATGGATGTGTGTGTGTATACGCATATGTATGCCTGTATAATTGAAAGAGGAAAAAAAAAAGGTCAATGAACATATATTGTACATATTAAGACTATCGTAATTTTTAAAAAGACAATCGTAATTTTTAAAAAATAATATCATAGAACTCGCACATTTTGTTCATTTGTTTGTCCTGTATTGTATCCATCTGTGTTTTCGATCCTTCGTGATCATAATAAAAATATTCAGAGGCAACACACGTGTGTTCGTTTTCCCTAACCCTAATTGACTCGCTCCTTCCCTCAAAAACCATGCCTTGTGCCTATAATAGAAAGGTTTATTAGCTACTGCCAATATGCTTCAGCCATTTTTTGACAAGGAAATAATAATTTTATCACCGCCGCGAATCGTTTGTTTACGTAGTCAGCACTTAATCTTTATGGCTGAATGGACGTCAGTCATTGGTTGAAATTACAGAAATACGACAACTTTAACATGAAATAACTTGCGATGTACGTTTTTTTGTTAAGAAGACTAAGAGAAAAAGATGTTTTATATGACACATTCTACCAGTGTCCCAAGTTTCAAAGTGTTTCGTTAAGAAAATACTGGATCCACAAATATATACAATAATACATTAGCTGTTAAATTACGATTGTTATTTTAAAACAGGCCCAAGAATAACAAAAGGCCACTTAATGGTGAAGAGACTCAATGCTAAAGCTAGACCCAAATTTATAACAAAATTCGTTTTAAGTGGGCCTTTTAAGTTTCAACAGGCAGCTTATTCAATCAACCAATACATTAATTCTACCTGAGAGTTCTCCTTAATTTGTCCATAAAGTTAATTTGCAGATAATAAATGTTGCAAATACAACACGTTTACCCCCCTGCACTTCATCATCAATTCCTAGCAAAAAGAACTCGGATTGTCACCCTCTGCAATTCAACCACTTCGCTTTCACTAGCGAAGACTCGGAAATGCGAAGAACACTGTCCAGCTCCGACTAAAGAATGATTTCTAACAAACGCACAAATTCACATTTGAATTATTTACTGGAAGCAGAGTGCCGAAAAAAAATTTATGCAAAGTTGGCTACAGCCTTATTTGAATTCAGAATGACATGGTTAAATACGATAAAGTATTTTTATCTGTAGTATTGAACCGATATGTACATAAATCGTTAAATATTGAAAACATATTACTATCTTGAGTAAATATTGAAAATATTTTACTATCATCTTGTGGTTAAGCATGCCCTAAAACACTTGGAAAGAAATATGTATGACGCTTTGAACGTGTGTATTGCTCTGAAAGCTTAGAGAAATATTTAAACCCCTTAGATTAATTCAAATCCACGTTATGATTTCATCTAGCCTTGATACATCAAACAAAAAGTTATTTTATCAGTAAAATTTTAAATATCAAAAGTTCTCTTTTTTAAATTTTTCCCTTCATCATCCGGTCGGCTTCATAAAACTGTCAAAATTAAATTCCTTCAACAGATTAAAACTATATATATATATATATATATATATATATATATATATATATATATAAATCTGAAATTGTGTGTTTGTGTGAAGCCTTTTTGAAAGTTTATAGAAATCCACATTTTCCACTTTTTCGTAAAATTTTTTACATCAATGGAATTTTCTCGATGTGAACTTTCCAGTGCAGTAATTAGATTTTTTTAATTCCGTTTACTTTGTGTGATTTAAGGGAGATTTGGCTGTTGTTTCTAGCAACTTTTATATTTCATCCCTTCTACCTGGAACGCCGTTCTTACACACGCGCTCAACATAAAAATATAGAGAGTAAGAGTTAAAGAGGGAGAGGGAGAGAAAGTGATACATACAACGTCATAGATTAAACTTTCATCTCAGTAGTCTTTACCTATTTTTCATAACATAGATACGTAAAAACACACACAACCACACATACATGACCTGTGACAACAACATACACATTGCTCTCAATCTCTATTCATTTCTCCCCCTCTTCCTCTCTCGCTCTCTCAAACGTATACGTGCAATTAAACACAATCATTCACATCGTGGTATATTTACAAAACATTAATGGCATAACTACAGAGTTGTATCCCCCAAATTTGGAAGGTCATAACTTTCATAAAAATGAATATTTTTTAATGAAATTTTCTATGCATATATTATTTATTATGTAGATTCCAAATATACAAAAAATTTCGGTGAAAGTGTTTTGGAAGGGGGTGGGGTACAATATTCGGAAATTCCACTTAAATTCCTCTTAACTTCCAGGAAAATGAATATTTTTTCATGAAATTTTGTACAAATGTACCTTGATGTATGTACATTTCAAGCATGTAGGAATTTTGAAGGAAACAACTGCAGGTTATTTTTGAGAAGTATTCCCCACTCGGTGGTGTTTCGGAGCAAGTCGTCCATATTTGTTTCATTTTTCTCTATTATGTGCTTATGTGCATCCTTAGATTTCTAATGAAGTAATAGGCAGTGAAGAGAAGCAGTCATAAGAAAACTTTTAACTACCCCTATTCCTTTCTCTCCCCCTCTCTACCTCTTCCTCTCTCGCTCTCTCAAAAGCATACACGTGCAAGTACACAATCATTCAGTAAAATATAACTCATGTTCGTCAATGTTTTGTAAATTTACCACGATTTTCACTAGAGTGTTAGGGTTTTAGGGTCAGGGTTAGGGTTTAGGATTAATGTTACGGTTACGTTTTTTAGGGTTAGGGTTAGTGTTAGGATTAGGTTTAGGATTAGGGTTGGGTAATCGTGCGGGTGTTAATCTGAAAAATTACAGATATGTGAAAAGTACCGACCCTGCCATCTATTATAACTTTTGTTGTTCTGTTTAATATATACATAGATTATGCTTCCAAAGAAGAGAGTTTGCTGGGGAAAGACAGCAACCGGTTTAAAATGACAGCCACAGACTGCTGCAATTCACCACATTCCAGTAGCTACTTTGAACATAATGCAAAATGGTGCATCAACACCTTCTGCCCAATCTGATAGAATTCTGGCAAAACTGTTTAGCAACAGATCGCCAGCAATTGCTTCATTACAAATTGCCATCCTCGCTCCTGTGAAAAGGGATTACCCTGCCATGTATAATCAGGGCAGCGCAAAAAGTTGTTTTGCACAAGCATTTCTATAGCCAATTACACGGATGAAATTTACGTATGCTTAATAATTTTACGCAAATCAGCCTTCAGACTTTCCCTATTAATTTCATCGTCTTTTGAATTATGAACATATTTACATCACAAGGGTTTTTGGATCTATTTTAAAACGGGGGCGCCAGTTTTCATTTATGTTTTATGTAGTGTTTTTGGTACGGAAAGACTTTCAAACTTCGTATACTTATCTATTTTGTGTTATAGAACAGAAAAATATTTTTGTATTCGAATTTATTTCATGTAAAAAATTGTCTTATTTCGATAATTTCTGCTAATCACTAACGTCTATTCAGTTGAAAACAGTTAGCGCTGTAACGGTGTATATCGTATTAATCCCCTAACCCTAAAACTAACCCTAACTCGAGAATCCGAACTCTAAAATTGTTACACACATAGATACGCACAGCGTAATTTATTATATAAACAATATATGCGTATAAATTACGATTAAACCGGATGAAATATGTCACAGGGAATAACATTTTTATGACCGCCCAGCAGTAACTCTATTCAGATGAATAGACGTCAGTGATTGGTTGAAATTACAGAAATACGACAACTTTAACATGGAATAACTTGCGAATTCCTTTTTTTTTTTTTGTTAAGAAGACTAAGAGTAAAAGATGTTTTATATGACACATTCTACCAGTGTCCCAAGTTTCAAAGTGTTTCGTTAAGAAAATACTGGCGCCCCCGTTTTAAAATAGATCCGGGTTTTTTCGTTGTAAGGCTTTCTTTTTTAGTTGATTTTCAGCTAGCAAGACTTATCGTATATGGCATAATAAGTCACACCCGGACAAGGTCGGGTTATACTGCTAATATATCGATAAAATTGGAAGTGTCTTTCATTCCGGCACCATGCTGTCTGTCATTCCTTTAGATGAGAAACGGCTCCACCTTATCTGCAAGTTTTCTTTTTTATATCGGCACGAAAAAAGTTGTAAGTAATAATTTTATGTTTGTAATAATAAAAGTAGGATGGTTACAGACTAAGCTTATCAAAAAAATATTGATATACGATTTTTTTATTATTATTAATTGAAGTAAAAATACATAAAACTGATTAGGTAGTTTTGATTTATCGGGGTGGGGTGGGAGAATAATTGGTTATATTGACCCAATATTCAACTAGTATTTATCTTTTTTTTTTATCGATCTTGATCTTTCACATAGGCACAATGCCTCAAGTTTAAGGGATAGGTACAATCAATTCAATCGACTAGTACTATATTTTATCGTTACCGGAAGAGCGAAAGCAAGGCAAAGTCGGCCTCAGCGGAATTTGAACTCAAAACAGAGATACATACATACATACAAAACATGTTACACCGATACTCTAACGATCCTGCTAATCCACCACCCTTTAAAGAACATATAACAACATCAACTCGATTAATGCATCGAAAAAAAATTCTTTATATTAATTGTTCCGGCATTTTACGTTCAGAGTTCAAATCACACCGGGGGGTCAACCTTGCCTTTTATCCCCCTCTAGGAGTCGATAGTACAAGGTCACATCAAATACTGGACTTGATGGTAACGATTTACTCCTACCCCACCCAAAACTGCCAGCCTTGTGCCTAAATCAGGAACAGATTTTTTATATATATATATATATATATATATACACACACACACACACACACACACACACACACACATGCCGCCAGCTGGCAGGATCGTTAGGGAACCGGAAAAAAAATTGCCTTGCAATATTTGTTCCGGCTCTTTACATTCTCAGTTCAAATTTCGCTGAGATCGACTTTGTTTCTCATTTATAACCTCCTTCCTAAAAATTTTGGATCTATTTTAAAACGGGGGCCACATTTTTCATTAATGTTTTACGTAGTGTTTTTGGTACGGAAAGACTTTCAAACTTCGTATACTTATCTATTTTGTGTTATAGAACAGAAAAATATTTTTGTATTCGAATTTATTTCATGTAAAAAATTGTCTTATTTCGATAATTTCAACCAATCACTGACAAGTATTCAGTTGTTTACATTTACTCCTTTGGCTGATTAAGCGGTGTAAAGCGTATTTAATCTCCATACCTTCGTTTTATTTGCTTTTTTCATTTTAAATTTGCTTTAACCCTAACCCTAGGGTTAGGGTTAGGGTTAATTGTTTCAGAATCGTTTGTTTATCTAGTCGGTACTTAATGTATATCGGCTGAATGGACGTCAGTGATTGGTTGAAATTACAGAAATACGACAACTTTAACATGGAATAACTTATGGATTTCTTTTTTTTTTTAAGAAGACTAAGAGAAAAAGATGTTTTATATGACACATTCTACCAGTGTTCCAAGTTTCAAAGTGTTTCGTTAATGAAAAATGTGGCCCCCGTTTTAAAAAAGATCCAAAATTTTTTAAAAAATAGAAAAATGATGACCTTGTACCTCTATCAGAAACCGTTATTTATATAAAATTATTATCAAAGTTTATGTGGTTCATGAATATTATAAGCACATCATCATTCAACTAGCAAGCAACACACCATAACACTTGATTTCTATTAGATGAAATTGACTTGTTCATAAAGTGACGATTGTAGTAGGTAGGAGGAGGCACCATACAAGCAATTCTTCCTGGAAAGGGAGTGTAAGTGGGAAGACGAAGTGCACCCGTTTATTTTAGCGGTTAGGGGGCATAAACCACAAATGTGTGTGTATATGTGTATATCTATATCTATATACACACACATATATACAGAGAGGGAGAAATAAAGCAAAACAAATATACCATCAAAGAATACTTCCTGTAAGAAATTGACCGATATCGGTGAGACGAACTTGACTTCCCGAGCACCAAAAATGAAACGTCTCTTCCTGTGTGTCAGTCGAGGAGGCAATTATATCAAATGTCTAAAACAAATTTATAGAAATGTTTGACCCCCCAGCAGTGATTATTAATTAATCGACAATTAATTAATAGATAATAACAAATAGTTCCATTATTGTTGTTTAGTTACAGTATAACATCGATCATCTAAGAAAACAGTGAAATAATTATATTTGAATCTAACAAACTAATTAATTCAGAGACGACAGATAATAAATACAGAGAGAAAAAAACAACTTCGAGCCAACCCATCCCCTTTCAGTTTTATTAAGCCCACCCATCCCTCACATCCTGTGAAAAGGGCAAGAAACTGGATTCCTGTAGGATCTAAATAAACGGAGGGTGGTATTTATTTGAAAATAAATAAATAAATAAATAATGAATAAAAAATGCTACCAGTAGTGTAGTTAATTCAGCTGAGAATAAATAGTTAAGGCGCGAACTCTGCTTCCGGTGAGGCTACTTAAATCTGTTAAATACCCGGGCTAAAATCATTCAGTGTTTGGTTTTAGGATTGTGTAGTTATTTTCACGCACTTTGTTCATTCAAGAAGAGACGATAGAGGAACAACGAAAATAATAGTACTGAATCAGATTCTTCCAGTAAATCATTTTAAATATATCCTAATTAAGGTTTACTGGGTGTTATAAAGATTTGATGTCAACAATTTAATCTAATTAGTGATGTACGAATGGCTTGGCGCTGGCGCTAGCTCTACGCTGAAAGTGAACTAGCAAGCAATAAATAAGGAGTGTATAAAAAGATTTTGTAAATAAATGTGGACAAATCTCTACAGTTTTATAAAGTTAGTGGGTGTAAGTACCTTGCCAAATCACTTTTGCTACTGAATAGGAAGTTCATTATCTCAAGAACTAGTAGGTGATTCCCACCTCTCTCGTTTAAAAAAAGAGGGATGGAGTAATGAGAATCGAATTCAAAATATGTTCGACTTTGAATCCAACTATCAAATATCAAACCAACGTGATCTCAACATCATCCTTTGGCATGTGAGGATAACAGCTAAATCTTCCTCAAGTCAAGCCTTTTAAATCGTTCTACACAGTACAATATGACTGTCCACGTCCACTATTTTGTGTGTGTGGAAAAGTAAAGTTGACTTTAGTAGCATTTGAACTCAGAACTTGAACGATTCTTCTCCAGTCCACTGCGCCCATATTGGTTTCAGATTCTGGCACAGGGCCAGCAAATTCGGGAAAGGGAGTTAGTCGACCATATCGACCCTAGTTCTCAACTGGTACTTATTTTATCAACCCCGAAAGAATGAAAAGCAAAGTGGACCTCGGCGGAATTTGAACTCAGAACCTAAGGACGGAAGAAATGCCGCTAAGCATTTTACCCGACGTGCTAACGATTCTGTCAGCTCGCCGCCTTCCACTGCATTTGTATTGTGACAAAAAATTACATCTATTACATCAGCGTCAAAAATTACATGTATATGATACATTAAAAAATTCTTCTAAAGATAATTGTAAACAGTGACGAAAACCCACAAAGCTCCCATTTTAGTTCAATGCTCTAACGAGTCTCTCCAATCCACCTCCCACCCATCTTGTCACAAAACATAATGGTTTCAAATTTTTCCATAAGACCAGCGATTTTAAGGGGAGGGGTTAATCGATTAAATTGACCCCACTGATACTTTATTTTATCAACCCCGAAATGATGAAAGACAAAACTGACCTCAGCAGCATTTGAAACCAGAACGTAAAGACCCGGAGGAAATGCCGCTAAGCATTTCGTACGATGCGGTAACGATTCTGCCAGCTCGCCACCTCATATTGTCACAAAAATAACAAAACGTAAGAAAATATGTTGACAATAAAAATCCTATTTACAATGGACGGATAGGTGTTCTCACCTTGTCTGTTGTGACCACAACGTTTCGGCCGATGTACTCTCCAGCCTTCATCAGGTGTTCTGGTGGAATTTTGAACCCAACCCTTTATTTGACTAATGGAATGAGAACAGAGTAGCCCATTAGTCAAATAAAGGGTTGGGTTCGAAATTCCATCAGAATACGTGATGAAGGCTGGAGAGTACATCAGTCGAAACGTTGGTCTAGCAATAAACAAGGTGAGAACACCTATTCGTTCATTGTAAATAGTGTACATAATTCCTTATCTCAGAAATATAGAATACTAATAAAAATCTTGGCAAAATCTTTCGAACTTAAAATGTTAAATTTTCTTCCCTAAAATAGGGCCGCTTAACCGGTCACCCTTGTGTATCAGTGACCGGAATCACAACAAAAAGGACGCTGGTCCATCGCATATACAGTTGAGTGGACTGGAGTAACGTGGAATGAAGTGTTTTGCTGAAGAACACAGCACACCACCAGGTCCGAGAATCGAAACCACAAGTTTGAGACACCCTAACCACTAGACCACGCACCTTACTTTCCCTGTAATGTTGTTGTTGGCACTCCGTCGCTTACGATCAACGAAACAGCCTGCTCGTGCAAGTAGCTGAGCATTCCGCAGACACGTGTACCCTTAACGTAGTTCTCGGGGATATTCAGCGTGACACAGTGTGACAAGGCTGGCCCTTTGAAATACAGGTACAACAGGAAGAAAGAGTGAAAGTTATGGTGAAAGAGTACAGCAGGGTTCACCACCATCTCCTGCCGGAGCCTCGTGGGGCTTTAGGTGTTTTCGCTCAATAAACACTCACAACGCCCGGTCTGGGAATCGAACCGCGATTCTATGACCGCGAGTCCGCTGCCCTAACCACTGGGCCATTGCGCCTCCACTTTCCCTGTAATAGCAAAAGACAAAAAAAAAAAAAAAAGTAATTTTCTGAAATTTAGCGAGAATCATAGAGCGACAATAAAGAAGATTTATCATTTTATAAAAGTGCAAAAAATTTAAAGCTTACTGTAGCTACCAACAGAGGCATACATAGGAAGGCTAAAATAAAATTATAAACAAATTTAATAATATCAAAACACATTAAGAATGGAGGTTAAACGATGTCACATGAATAACACAAACATTCTTTATGACATGATCACTCAATCTTAAATAGTCCCAAATGTACTCCACCCAAAACTGACGACGAAACGTTCATTCATAACACGTCAATTTGACAGCATGGCTGCTGCTCTCTCGAATTTTAACTCATTCTCATTTTTCAAAAGTAATTTGGAAACTCTTTGACTAGAGACAATATATCCGAAAAATATCCATCTTCAACCTCAGTTATTTCGCTCCTTTTATAAACATCCAAACATCTTTCTTTACAATTCGGTCATCAACCACATAATCTCGACATACAGACTGACAGCCACCGACCTGAATTGAGGTTTAAATGGCCAATCTTTTCGATGTAGAAAATTTATAAATTTGCTTGAAAATACTGAGTGTTCTCTCGAACCTGTGTAAGCAAAATTCACTATCCCCGACTAACAAGTTCCCTACTCGAATGGGTCTTCAAAGTGCAAATTGAAATGCCTAGCATGCAACCATTGTGGTTTGATACAGAGTAAGTATTTTTTGTCAATTCAAACATGAACAAGCAAGAAAAAACACGAAAAAAACAACAACGATGGACATAGAATAAGTACAGTGTTATTGGACGCTCAGAAAAGGGAAAAAAAGAAAGAGGATTTCACGTTTCGAGCGGAGTTCTTCATCAGAAATATAGGAAAAGTCCAAAGAAGGGAAGACAGAGAAAGAAAATCGCCAACGATGCACACGCGCTCATTGGAAAGTATTATAGTCTGGTTGTGGTCACCGATGTTCGCGGTTTCTTTAGCGCTTATTATATTAAAACACATTACATAGCTTATAATATTAAATAATGTAATATACATATTGTATAAATATATCACGAAAATTGACCTTGCCAGCCACGAGAAGCACCCACATAAATGAGGAACTACAAACGAAAAAAGAAACACTCGGAAACGAGGAGGAGCGAACGACGATAATATAATATAAATATATAATAATTTCAATACTATGACGACACAGGGGTCGGTAAATTCTTAATATCATTGACCCCTTCATAGAATCATTTATAAATTATCGATCCTTATCGTGTACATCTCTAAAATTATATTAAAAAGTATATAAATAATAAAAACAAATTCTTGCTTTAAAAACAATAATTCTTTCGTTCTTTTGTGTTACTATCGCTTTTTGAAAACAAATATTTAAAGAAATTTAATGAAAATACTTAACTAAATTGATGAAGAACAATAAAAAAATTAGTCGTATTATACTGATGTAGTCGGAATATTTGATGTGAATAGCTGGGAATTTAGCGAGCTTTTAGCCTTAAATTACACTGGCACCCCGTGAGTTACGACGACGAGTGTTCTGATAGATACGATCGACGGAACAGCCTGCTCGTGAAATTAAAGTGCAACTGGCTGAGCACTCCACAGACACGCGTACTCTTAACGTAGTTCTCAGAGAGATTCAGCATGACACAGAATGTGACAAGGCTGGTCCTTTGAATTACAGGTACAACTCATTTTTGCCAGCTGAGTGGACTGGAACGACATGAAAGAGTTTGTTATTTTTTCTTCAAGGACACAATCCCCCAGGAATCGAACTCACAACCTGAATACTCCTAACCACTAGTCCACACGTCATCAGCCAACAACTACAAGCTTATAATCTGGCACCCGTAAACTACAGCCGATTAAATCGACCTCAGTACGTAACTGGTACTCAATTTATCGACCCCGAAAGGATGAAAAGTAAAGTCGACCTCGGCGGAATTTGAACTCAGAACGTAACGAAATACGGCTAAGCATTTCGCCCGGCGTGCTAACGTTTCAGCCAGCTCGCCGCCTTCAGATAATACAATATTATAAGATAACAGGAAATTTTCTATTTTTCACTAGGGACTATCCCAAAAGAAAAAAATTATAGTTTGAAGGGATGGCCACTATGTGAAGATTATTTGCGCCATAACGGTGTACATTAATACATATTAAAAACCCACGCATATACAATCAACAAATAAACAAACAAAAACAATTCTCGTGTGTCTCTTCCTCTCGACACCCACGCAATAACTCTTTTCATACGACACCTTACTTCAAACATCTGTGTCCAATCCTTCAATTTCAGGAACTACATACTTCAAAATTTTCATCCTTTTCACGCCTACCTCTAAGAAATCACAAAGAACTCAAAACTAAACATAAGTGTATTAATAACACTGACTCACAAGTCATAACCTCTGCCCTTCTATTTCAGACTTAACATCCTGAAATTATTGGCGTACACATCCATCTTATTGTTAAAGGGCTCTTCACACAATTGGATCACAGGCATCATCAATTGTCGGGCTGCTCAGGAAGGAATATAATATTGGGGTCGTTTCATATGTCATCTTAGCCAACGCCTCAATTATTCAGACACACTTCTTTTTCCTGTTTTATTTATTTAGTTTTTTCATCTTGTTGGGCAGATGACAAACAAAGCCCCATTATTAGGGCGGGTATACTAAACCGACCTAATAACATACAATTTTTACATAGGTAAGAGATACATTCACCAGTATGATTCTTACCAACAAATAATAATGCACTAAATACCTTTACATATTTATTTTATCTTTTACTTGTTTCAGTCATTAGACTACGGCTACGCTGGGGCACCGCCTTGAACAATTTTTAGTTGAACGAATCGACCCCAGTACTTTTATTCATAGCCTGGTGCTTACTCTATAAGGATCTTTTGCCGAACCGCTACATTACGGGGACGTAAACACACCGACACCGGTTGTCAAGCGATGGTGGGGGACAAACACATACACACATGACGGGTTTCTTTCGGTTGGTTTCCGTCAACTAAATCCATTCACAAGCTTTGGTCAGCCCGAGGCTATAACAGAAGACACTTGCCCAAGGAGCCACGTAGTGAGACTGAGCTTTTTTTTTTTTCTAAGTTTTACTGACACCTGTTTCTACATTAAAAATACTAAGACAAAGAGACAAAGAGACAAGGCCTCCATTGCATTCAGTTTACTTATTTAAAAAATTGTCTGTGCTTCATCAAAATCAAAACATAATTATTGTTATTTGGTTAACGACGGGGAGTGAACTAGTGTTCAGAAAATATAAAACTGGGCTAACTTCTTTAACTTATGAAGAAATATCTCACTTTTCATACTGGAACCTTTGCTTTTGCAGAAAATTGGTTCAAATGGATGTTTCTGAAGCCAATTTTTTGTCCATTCCTGCATTCGCTTCCATTTACACCAATGGTCCTCAACCAGGTACATATCACCCTTGGGGATGGGATCCACATAAGATTGTGTTGTTAAACTTTATGTCCAATATACTGGAGATACTTCTATGATAAACAAAATATTTTAAACAATTTTTTATACAATTCTTAATAATATTTAAGCATAAAAATATAATAGGATTTTTCAAACATCGAATGGCTATGCGGGTCCATCTGAGTAAAATAGGAATCACAGAGGGTCGGTGATCTCATGTCAAGATAAACAGCGCATGACCTTGCAGGTGGAGCCAGGTTAGAATTTTCTTCAGGTCCAGTATCCGATCCTGTTCAAATAGTCCTTGAATAAGGGCTGTTTGAGGATGTTGAACGAAACACCCACGAGAAACACCCCCCACCGAGACTTGTACGAAATAAGATCACAGATTATTTTTTTTCCCTCAACACCCTTGTAGCCTTTCAGGACTCCCGTTAGTTATCATCAAATCGAAGGAACTGGTGGATTGTCTGCAACAAGAACCAGGTTTTTGGTTTTAAAACGGATTGAGTCAAGAATACGGATAATTCCATAATGGTGCCGTCTACCAAATTTTACATATGAGGCGAAGTGATGTCACATGGTGAGATCGAACCCGAAACCACGTAACGGCAAACTTCTGAACCACACTTTTAGCTACGTCTACGTTGAAATTCTACACTTATATTCTGAGTTCAAATCCTCACCAGGTTCGACTTTACTTTTCATTCCTCCTGCGGTGGAGGAGCAGTCGATACAATTCTATAATAGACTTACTGATTCGGTTTGCTTGTTATTACCATACTCCATCCATCCTAGCATCATAATTTGCTCTAACATCTATAGTAGTAGTAGTAGTGGCGACGGTGGTGCAGCAACAGCGGTTTAGATCGGAAGTATAATATAACTGGTTGTTGTTGCTGTCGCTGTTGTTATGATGAGGTTTAAAAGTGTAGAAGACATCTCACACCAAACCGCTGAATGTTAAGATTACTGATAGGGATCACTTTACAACAGGATAATGATAATCAGAACAGCTGAAAGGATCGGTTTCATCAATACAACATGAAACGTCAAAATAGTAGCAGCAGAGTTTATTGTATGTGTACACACACACACGCACATGCACGGTAGTGTGGTTAAGAAGGTTGCTTTGCAGCCACGGGACCTCGAGTTCAGTTCCACTGCGTGACACCCCGGGCATGTCTTTTTTTTTTTTTTTACCATAGCCTAAACTGACCAATACCTCGTGGGTGAATTCGGTAGACGGAAACTATGCAGAAACTCGCTATGTATGAGTGTGTGTGTGTGTGTGTGTGTGTAATATGTGACAATTATTCGGTTGCCATAATAAAACTCCGAGTTTCGGATGTCGGGGCGGAAATCTGCTCCGGCATCTCGTCAGTTATTAAGATTTTTTTTTTTTGTTGGTCTTCATAACATATGAGAGGCCGGAGCAGATTTCCAATCCGACATCCGAAACTGAGTTTTATTACGGTAACCGAATAATTGTCAAATATTATATTATAGATAAATTCATTTACATAATATCGAGGTCTGATTCATTCTTTTTTGTCATACTATTACTATATATATATATATATATATATATATATATTTAACAAAAGTCGGGATGCGTGGTGTTCAGTTACTCAATAAATGAAAAATGCATTAAATACTACGAAACGTATGCGTAGGTATGACTCAGAAGGACCCTAATTCTTCAGTTATCGACCAGTACTTTTGGTCGAAAACTGAAGAAGAATTAGGGTCCTTTGTGTCTGTCCTACGTGTACGTTTCGTAGTATTTAATGCATTTTTCATTTATTATATAACTAGCCCTACTCTCTTCAACATCGTGCCAGCCCACATAAAGGAGGAAACCGATTTCACTACCTCCAACAAATACCATATACAAATACATATATATATATATATATATATATATATATATATATATATATATATATATATATGTATGTATGTATATATTCATGTATACATACGTATATGTACATACCTACATCTATACCTATATATATACCTATATATATATATATATATATATATATATATATATATATATATATATAGGAGAATTTACGAAGAAAACAACAGACGAGGACAGGTGGTGTAAACAACAAAAGGATGTATTAGTTTAACGCTCGGGAATAGAGAAAGTCTTTAACGTTTCGAGCTACGCTCTTCAACAGAAAAAATACGGAGAAAAAAAAGGAGAAAAACACGGAGAAAAAAAACTGAATGTTTTGGTCAGCGATCTACCATGTGGGCACAGGACGTCATGAAACGTGTACAAGAACAAAAAAAAATACGAAGCACGAGTACATGGAACCTAAACTATTCTTTCAAACAACGAAAGACACAAATGGAAAACAAAACAAACAACATAAAGAACGACTGAGTTGTGGAATGGTAGTTCGTCTATACATGTATATATGTGTGTGTATGTATGCATTTATTTATATATGTGTGTGTTTTTGTGTATGTGTGTGTGTGTTTTTGTGTATGTATGCATTTATATATATATATATATATATATATATATATATATATTACACACACACACACGAGTTCCCTTACCCTTAGATAGATAGATCTTTGCATGCATTCGGCTAAGTTTAATTTACAGTTACAAGTGCCGCTATATCAAAGGTGCCACACTATCGTGATTGATATAATTCAGACAGACAGCCAGATTTTTTTCAAACGAGAATTCCTGTCAGCAAGCAGACACACTGTGTCAAATCAATATATATATAAATATATATATATATATATATATATATATATATATATATATATATATATCTTTACACATGTTCGTAGTTTTTTTAAAACTATGTATGTGAACGTGTGTGTGTGTGTGTGTGAGAGGGTAAGACATGGAAAAAAATAATAAATAAACATAAATGCAGCTGGTGACGAAGAATTCTGTAGAGCTTTTCCTCTTTTGACAAATCACTGATTCGAATTCTGCCAAACAATGACAAGAGATGGATGACACAGATAAAAAAAATATACAACGGCAACAATATCTTTTATCTTTTACTTATTTCATTGGACTACGGCCATGCTGGGACACGCCTCGAAGGGTTGGTCGAACAAATCAACCCTAGTGCATTTTTTTTTTTAAACGGGTATTTATCGTCTCTTTTTGCCACGGCTGGGTGGAATTGCGCGAAAGATTACACAGATGTGTAGAATGATCCGGTGGTGATGCTGGGTATTTTTTTTCATAGCTCCCATGGTTACCGAGATAATCTACTATAATAATACTCTTGTGTTTTTGAATGAGAAAGGAAGGGGCGAAAGATGAATAAGGAAGAAAGGAAGGGGTGATGTCATGCTTGGTAGTTGGATGATGAAAATTGTACGCTAAAAAAATAAATCAAACAGCGTTTCAACTCTGTGAATATGTGTGAATGTGTGCGCGCGCGCGCGTAATGGAAGTGGGATGGTTCATCTTTGTTCGCTTAGTATTTGGGTTTATTGATTTGGTTGAAACTTCGTTTTTTTGTTGTTGGTTAGTTATTTTTAGCGTTTTGACAGAAAAAATCATTCTAAAATTGTTTTTTAACGTAAGCGTGCCCAAAGAAATCGAATGCTTACACAGAACAGGTTTTACAGTCACATTATCCAAACCGACCGGGTGAAACCGGGCTTAACTGCTAGTATATAGATAGAGAGAGAGCAAGTGATGAAGGGAATGTTCTTTATGTTGCATGTCTTGTTTCTCTGTTTGTTGTTTCCTTCGTTGTTCGAAAAAACAGTTCGTTTTCTATGTTTTTGTTTCTCATTGTGTCTACGTTTTTTTTTTAATGTCCTGTACCCCTACATGCATGTATATATACAAATATATGTAGGAATGTACATATATGTATGCATATATTTATATATTATATATATTATTATATGATCGAACGCCACGTACACACACGCATAATACATGTATGCATACACACACATATGCATGCACAAGCACACATCCACGCTGACGCACACACAGACAAAAAAGAACGCAGCTCCAATAACGGACAGTGTCCACATCCATTGACATGATTGCAAAAGCAACGAAAATTTTGGAAGAAAAAGTATAAATGATAAACGAGTGGAAATCGAATCGATGCGTGTGTTAGATAAGACATTAAAGCAATATGACTCTCCCCACACATGTGTGTGTGTGTGTATATATATATATATATATATATATATATATATATATATATATATATATATATATATATATAGTGTGTGTGTGTGTGTGTGTGTGTGTGTGTGTGTGTGTGTGTGTGTGTGTGTGTGTGTGTGTGGTTGGAGACGCTATGGCCCTGTGGTTAGACCAGCGGACTCGCGAGGTTTCGATTCCAAGACTGGGCGTTGTGAGTGTTTATTGAGCGAAAACACCTAAAGCCCCACGGGGCTCCGGCAGGGGGTATGGCGGACCTTTCACTACAACTTTCTCTCACTCTTTCTTCCTGTTTCTGTTGTACCTGTATTTCAAAGGGGCCCAGCCTTGTCACACTCTGTGTCACGCTGAATCCCCCCCCCCCCTCCGAGAACTACGTTAAGGGTACACGTGTCTATGGAGTGCTCAGCCACTTGCACGTTAATTTCACGCGCAGGCTGTTCCGCTGATCGGATCAACTGGAACCCTCGTCGCCGTAACCATGATATCTACTCCATATTTGTGAAAAGGGCGGACGTTATCTCTCAAGCAGGCAAAACTGTTAGTAAATGTGGTCAGATTGACCTGAAAATTTGCACACCTATGTTAAAAGAGTTTGGAAGGTTTGCATGACAACTTTGAGTTAGCCCAACTGAAAGGCTTGGCCTCGAGAGCAAAATTCTTCATCTTTAAAATGTGACCCGACACGTGTCTCTACTGCGTAGATATCATTGGATGTGGTGTCCAGTAGCAGCCTCTTCGTTCAGTTGCATATATATATATATATATATATATATATATATATATATATATATATATATTGTGAAGTAAATCAAAAGAAAACTCTAATTTTCTCCGATTCCCTCCAAGCTATGCCTTAAAAAAAATACCGAAGTCTCACTTTAAAATGTATACAATTTCGAAAAGCTGGACAATATAAATAGTGTATGAAATACTGGGATAGATTTATACTCGATAATTATTGGTTAAAACGACCGATCAGCATTTAAGATATATAAAGGCTGGCTGACTGAAAGTTATAATTGATCTCAGCAATTGATAATTAATAATTATTGATCCGAGTAAAACGAGTAGACGGCTAGCTATTTATCGAGTACGTAAGGGTGTGATGAAATATTGCATTTTGTATTCAGCTGGATAATAAATATGCCGAGTTAATTCGGTCTCATCCATCACCCACCTATTTAAATTGTACTTTATTTATATGGATATATTTACTAAATGAACACACAATTAGTTTCTTAAAACAGCTATGTTCGTCTACAATCTTTTTATTTTATTTTCGTTTTCCTTTATTCGTGAGTAACTGGTTTCAAATTTTGACTAAAGGCCAACAAGTTAGAGGGACAAGATAAGTCGATTACATCGATCCCAGTGCTCAACTGGTACTTATTTTATCGACCCCAAAAGGACGAAAAGCAAAATTGATCTCGGCAGAATTTGAACTCAGACGAAATGTCGCTTAAGCATTTTGCTTGACGTGCTAACGATTTTGCCTGCTCGTCGCCTTATGGTTAATTCGTAATTTGCAAAGCAGATAAGAAAGCCACCTCTTTAAGAGCGTATTCGTTTCCAAACTGAACGTGTTGAATGCGATGCCCTAAGGGCAAGACAATATTCCATGTTTACCAAAATGTTTCAGACATACTCGGGAATTAAATCATGCATGACAAATCCAATTTTGTCGTGTCTAACATCGGTAGTACATGTTTCGTTGAGTGCCATCTGGTAAAGTTATTATTTCGGTATCACAAGTGTAATGGATTAGTTTAATCTATTCTTGACTTTAAAGATCTACAAGACATCGAATCAACAAGTAGTAGTCGTTGTTTATCTTCTGGTCCATTTTCCAGTTATTAGACTCTTATAACAATGCCACGAGGGATCGAATAACTACGATTCAATCAAGACTACACTTTGCGATTAAACTGATCAATGACTTGCCAGGCGGTCAATCAACAAGGGGTGATAGCGAATTCTCTTTAAAATAGAATCAAATTTCATGTTTATAAAGAGGGGAAAATGTTGATTCGATAAGTTTAACACAAGTACTCAACAAAAACGCATTGAGCAATTCTACAGTTCAATATTGATTGTTTTTCTAATTATAACTTCACACACTATATATATATATGTATATATATATGTATATATATATGTATATATATATATGTGTATATATATATATATATATATACTCTTTTACTTGTTTCAGTCATTTGACTGCGGCCATGCTGGAGCACCGCCTTTAGTCAAGCAAATCGACCCCAGGACTTATTCTTTGTAAGTCTAGTATTTAATCTATCGGTCTCTTTACGCTAAGTTACGGGGACATAAACACACCACCATCGGTTGTCAAGCG
>NC_142930.1:129923823-129956323 GCF_046866305.1 Octopus bimaculoides
ATTTAAATAAACCGTCGGATCGCCTCAGCAAGGTTTATTTATATAGTCTAATTGGTTAATGTCAAGATGTAAACATTAACCGTCTAATTTATATAACTACGGTTAAAGCTATAATAAATCTCACACCACCTCCCACACACAACTTCCTTAATGCGGCATTAAACTTCGATTCAAGTGGTAAGAAACGAATGTCATTTTAGCAACACGTTTTCTCGACATGCGTTACTCTGCCTGTATTCACTCGCGTACAAGTTGCACTCGTGTATAAGCTGCACCCCTAATTTAGTATTAAATCTTGGTACCAAATTTTATTCCTTTCATATTCAAAAACCTGACATCAGCTTTGACCTGTTTATAAGTCGCAACCAAGATTTTTTTAAAATCAAGTATAAAAGAGTGACGAATAAATCCGGTAGTTTTAATACTGTGTAACGCAGTGGTTCTCAACCATTTCTCACCCATGGATGGACCCCTTTAATTCCTATTTTACTCGGGTGGACACTCATAACCATTCCATGTTTGAAAATATCTTATTATATTCTTAGAATTAAATATTATTAGAAATTGCTTTAAAAAATTGAAATATTTTGAAATATTTATTGCGCGTAATTTTTTTTTTTAAATTATATTGGACCCCCACCTAAGGATCATATGGGCCCTGGTTGAGAACCGCTAATGCAAAGAGTGGAAACAAAACAGCAAACAAAACAGAGAAACAGAGAAAATAAAAGTGTGTTACTATATACAACGGTACCTATAATTACGATTACACCTATTTAAAGATTTGCTGTTCCTCTTTTCGTGTAGAGATATCTACCCTAAGATATTCTGAAACTTCTCGTGAATAGTAATGTTATATATCTTGTTTATGCACCGTTAACACCCAAAACACAAGTGAACCATATCACAGCCGAACTAGCAGTAAAGTTTAAGTGTAGTAGGGCCTAGAAAAGACGGGTAGTTTGCACACTTAACTATACTTAACACATGATAAACGAGCCGTCAATGTAAACTCTATGTGGTTGTTAAAACTGCTAGAAATAGCAGCCACATTTCCCTCAAATCATACCGTCTTGAAAAAAGGGGAAAGACACGTTGGATATGACCCTTGCAGGACCTCTGCCATATATTGTTCACGAGGTGTCTGCAACGGTCACATGTTCTAATCCTTCGGTAAATTAAAACTATTCCACTCGTATTACAAGACGGGAGTAATGTCTGTTCGGTGGACTTTTCGGAATACTTACCACTTTCAAATCGTGGAGAAGGAAAATGGCAAGGAATCGGGTGATTGTTTCTTTCTGTGAAAGAGTTTTTTGTCCCGAAATATTTTCTACATTTTACCCCCAAAATTCAGTGTCCTTTTCCGGTAAATTTTTACTACTACTTCCATCTGACGAGACGTTGCTACAGACCTAACAAGTACAAAAAGAAAAATTCCCAGATGACCCTAAAAGACAGGAAGACTTGATCGTAAGTCTACTCAATCGGGGTTAACCTGGGGTCAAACAGCACAAGAACACATGATAAACACGTGTAATTAATTAATACCACTTCCCCACCCATAATAACGTTATGTAGACTGTGGATGAAATCAAACACTCAACAACTATGCACTTTCAATGTACTTTGATAGCCCCGACAAAACTTTTGGATGTCAGACAAACGAAAAATCGATCGAACTGAGTGAGAAGTATTTATAAGAGAATAAAAATAACAGATCGATGTTAGTGAGACAACAAGTTGATAAAGGATTTTCTTTCGAAGAAAAATATATATATTTCAATCGATGGTCGTAAGGAATGAAGAGGGATCGAACCTCGATCAAAATATTTAACATAGAGCTCAGATCACTCGAACTTACCTTTGTGTTTTTTCTTTCTGCAGAACATGTCACCAGTCATGTTTTAGAAACGACAACACAGAGAAATTTGTATAATTATCCAGATTGAAAATATGTGTATAATATATCCGAATGGGATCGGTAGCTTTTATAGCCGTTAGTAATAGTTGAGGGATTAAAGTTAAGCCCATATAGGTTTGTAGGTTGGTAAATTGTATCAATAAACTACTTTGTGGATTTATTGGAAATAGAACTTCCAGAAGTCTGCAACAATATCCTTTATTTTTAAATACTTTTGTGATCTCTTTTTATCTCTTCTTCACTTCATCTTGCCGTTGTTAATCGCATGAAACATCAACGTAAACAAATAGTTACTGGACTCTAAACGATAGTTTTGTTTCTCCCTCTCTCTCTCTCTTTCTA
Organism: Octopus bimaculoides; assembly: GCF_046866305.1. Taxonomy (NCBI): domain Eukaryota; kingdom Metazoa; phylum Mollusca; class Cephalopoda; order Octopoda; family Octopodidae; genus Octopus; species Octopus bimaculoides. The sequence continues at coordinate 129,926,090 of NC_142930.1, forward strand.
AAAAAAGGGGGAGGTGATAGAAGCGATTATGTAAGCAATAGCTGTGTACTATGGTAAATGGTGACGGGTGCAGTGAGAGGTTAAAATAACAAACCATTTAACGAAATAATTCCACCAGTCTCTGATATACACAACACCGTCCCAACGACACACACCAAACTAGTTCGTGCCATAGTACTTACTAACACGAGACGGAAAAAGCACTATCCTTTCTACCACGACTACTGATGACGATAATAATGGTAAAATAAAAAAAAAAGGGGTTACTACTCTCTCTCACTCTTTCTCTCCCCCTCTCTCACTCTCTCTCTCTCTCTCTTTCTTTCCCCGCCACAATAACACTTGTAGCCGCTAGTAACAAGCACTTGCTCTACACATTTCTCTCTCGGTGTATTTGTTTTGTTGTTAGGTAGTTTTATAAGTAGGTAGATTCCGGCAAATCCTTTTCTTCACTTAAACCATTAATCTGGTGTTGAATTGGTTCTGTATTCAGACAGCAGCCAAAAACCATCTGCTTGGCTGGAGAACTACTCATAGACTGTCTTTCAACTACTCTCACTCATTCTCCATTTTTCTCTTTATTTATTTCTCTTTCTTTTTACTATATTTTTCTCTAACTTTTCTATCACCCTTTTTCTGAGGTTGTATTAGTATTATTGTTACTAGTTTCTTTTTTCTTTTTTCATTTTTTTTTTGTATGAAAGGATATTATTTCCTTTTTCCGCCCTCACTCTCTCGTGCTTCCTGTATATCATTTACAATTCTCTCTTTCTCTCTCTCTTTCTCTTTCTTCTTCGTTCACTCATTCACATACAACTTTTTCCTCCGTCTGTCTCTATCACACACACACAAACACATCCATATATATATATATATGTGTGTGTGTGTATAAGTATATATATATATATATATATATGTGTGTGTGTGTATAAGTATATATATATATATATATATAAACACCATTTCCTGCATCTCCTTTCCTCTCTTTTATCGATATTATTGCTATGGTTGCCCTTCCTCACACCGCTCTCTTTTACCTTCTCTTCCTCACTTGTAAGCCATCCCACCCCGACTGAGAACATTTACCAACTTCCTTCCTATCTTCTCTCTCTGACTATGTCCCTCGGCAAATCTGTCGCTTTCATACCCAGTCAGCCAGCTAGTTAGTTACTTTGATATGGTAGAATTTTTTTATTTTGTTATTTTTTTTATAAAATTTTATTTTATACTTGTTGATTTCATTTTTTCCTCCATCCACACTACCATAACCATGACGACTGAAACACTGGTGGATAAAGACGCACACGCACACACATGTATGTACGTTATCTGACCGTATCCACGTGAAAGGAAACAGCCCTGTTGGCTCTTCCACTAGTTAATCATCTACCTAGTAGTAATGAATGGCTAAAGAAGCAAAGTTATTGTATCTAATAAGTGTAATTAAACAGTATGGCTGTGTAGCGCGTTAACAAAACGTGCGGAAGGTAATCAACTGGATATTATTGGCAGCCGCTGTGTGTCGCAGCGGTAAATTCTCACTGAACCGAATCTGGCACTCGGTTTCAATTACCCTTCCTAATCGCTTCACACTTCCATCACTAAAGTTACTGGCGAGGGATGAACGCTACAACTTCCAATTCAGAGAGAGAGAGAGAGTTGTTCACGTGGGGTGACTGAGTTTTAACGCTCCAGAGACGATAAAATGATTAACATCTCAAGTATTAGGGTTGATTTAATTATTCCTTTTCCTATATATCATCATCATCATCATCATCATCGTTTAACGTCCGCTTTCCATGCTAGCATGGGTTACACACACACATATATATATATATATACGTACACGTATATATACATATATATATATATATACACACATATATATACATCATATATATATACACATATATATATATGGATGTGTATATACATACATATATATATGCATGTATATATCTATGTATATATGCATATATATATGTGTGCAAATATATGTATATATGCATGTATATATGTATATGTATATATATGTGTGTGTGTGTGTATTCATGTATGTGCATATATCATATATATACATATATATTGTCAGCTAAGCCTGGTTTCACCCGGTCGGTTTGGATGATGTGGCTGTAAAACCTGCTGTGTAAGCATTCCACTTGTTTATGCACGCTTACGTTAAAAAAAAACAACTTTAGAATGACTTTTTTCTGTCAAAACGCTAAAAATAACTGACCAACTACAACCAAGATTCAACCAAAGCAAAAAAAATAAACCCAAATACCTAGCGAACAAAGATGAACCCAAACCCCAAACCTTAGACTAACAGGTTTAAGGCCTGACGATACGCTGTAAGGCCAAACCCCTTATGGACGGGAAACCCAGGGTAAGCCCGTAAACCGGCCTTCCCCATTATAATATCAACTGCTCTACATCTTCGACTGTGATTCTTCTCCGGATTTCTGTTTTTCTACAAATGATATATAAATATATATAAACAAACGCTTTATTATACCAGTCTGATATTTAGAAGTCGTCAACTATTCTACTGCTTACCTAAAGAAATCAGAAATATACGAGGGACCGCTACTGAAACATTAAAAGAAAAAATTATTGGATAAATAACTAAAGACAATAGCGGACCAGCCAACCATTCAAGGATACACTCGGGGATAATCAGCTGCTACAGGTTCAATCAAACCAACTTCCAGCCATAAAGTGACAACAAAACCGATAGAAAATAAATTAAGGCGGCGCTCCAGCATGGCCACAGTCCACGATTGAGAACATTAAGAGAATAAAGAGATAAAAAAATACATATGTATATGTGCGGTCCAGCTCTCTTTAATACCATACCAAAATACGTCAAAACAGAAACGGATCCTATAAAATTCAAATGTTTACTGGACTAATTTCTTCAAAAAATCCCGGACCAACCTCCTACACCCGGATACGTCTCCAACAATAATAACTGTTTGCTAAAGTGGGCTATGGTGCCCCATGTATGACTAAAAGACTTCACCAGGTGGTGCTATTGAGTTAGACATGGCCTTGGCCTATATTAGCCGAAACCTAGCAAAGTTATCAAAGTTATGTATATGTGTGTGTGTATATATGTATGTATGTATGTATGGGAACAGGTTCGAACGCTGATGTCATATATCTTGACTTCAGTAAAGCGTTCGACAAGGTTGACCATAATATCTTACTCACAAAATTGGCAAATGTTGGAAACCGTGGAAAACTTCTACACTGGATTAAGTATTTCCTGGAGAATAGAACACAAGAAGTTGTGGTCGACGGAGTCCACTCAAGCCCAGCAAAAGTCACCAGTGGTGTCCCTCGGGGGACTGTCTTGGGCTTGCTCCTCTTTATAATTTACATAAATGACCTTTCCAGCGTCGTAAATCACTGCAAAGTGAAAATATTTGCTGATGACACTAAGCTCCAGCAAATCATTGATGAAGAAGAAGACCGAACTCAACTCCAGTCTGGCCTATATGCTGTGAGTCAATGGGCAGATAAAAACAAAATGAAACTGAACGAGGGAAAATTTGAGCTGATGCATTGGAAGAAAGTCTATATTAAAACAGCCATACTCTCTTCCTTCAGGGGAACGGCTCACGGCATCCAATAATATCAGAGATCTGGGTGTAATTGTTGACAACAATCTCAATTGGAGTCCCCACATCAACAATAAGGTCAATATAGCTCGTAGGATGAGCTCCTGGATCTTAAGAACCTTCCGGTCCAGAGAACAAGGTGTCATCATTCCACTTTTCTCCTCCTTTGTACGGCCACACCTCGAATACTGCTGCCCCTTGTGGTCTCCCCATACAAAACAAAACATCTCGATGATTAGGGCACTCACTAAACGAATTGAAGGCATGACTGATCTTGATTACTGGGACCGCCTTAAAGCCTTGAAGCTCTACTCTTTCCAGCCCCACCGCGAGCGGTACATCATCTGTACGATGTGGAGAATATACCGCCAGCATTGCCCAAACGACCTAAACATTAGTTTCAAGGTTCATCCAAGCCTGGGACCACGAGCGATACGTCCCCTGCCCAATTCAGGATCACAACATATAGGTACACTGCGGCATAATTTCTTTTCCTCAATAGGCCCTGCCCTGTCTAACATTGTCCCGAAACAGACAAAAGAGGAAAAAGATCCTATCAGCTTTAAACGGAGTCTAGACAGATTTCTTCAAGGAATACCAGATAAGCCACCCATACCTGGATACAACTCACTCAATAAGAACTCAATACTTGACTTAAAAAGGATTTAGATAATCCTATCGGGTAGTGCTACTAAGTTAGACATGGCCAGGACCAATTTTTGGTCGAAACGTAACTAAGTTTATATGTTTGTATATGCATATATGTGTGTGTGTGTGTGTGTGTGTGTGTGTGTGTGTGTGTGTGTGTGTGTGTGTGTGTGTGTGTGTGTGTCGATTTATAGAAATAATTTTGCATTAAACTGAAAGATTGCTCAATAGGCACAGGTGTGGCTGTGTGGTAAGTAGCTTGCTTACCAACCACTTTGGTTTCGGGTTTAGTCCCACTGCGTGTCACCTTGCGCAAGTGTCTTCTACTATAGCTTCGGGACGACCAAACCCTTGTGAGTGGATTTGATAGATGGAAACTGAAAGAAGCCCATCGTATATATATATGTGTGTGTGTGTATGTGTTTGTCCCCACCTCCCACCATCGCTTTGACAACCAATGCTGGTGTGTTTACGTGCCCCGTAATCTGGCGGTTCGGCAAAAGAGACCGATAGAATAAGTACTAGGCTTACAAAGAATAAATCCGGGGGGTGGATTTGTTCGACTAAAGGCGGTGCTCCAGCTTGGCCGCAGTCAAAAGACTGAAACAAGTAAGAGTAATACTTTTAATGGAGTACATATTCTTTTACAAAGACCAGTGTTGCTAGTAAATTCGAAGTTTCGGCCAGCTAGCCTTAAACGGATACATATAAAATCTCACGAGGCGTGTATTTAATTTAATTTAATTTAATTTAATTTTTCCTATTTGTGTTTTGTTTGAAAAGAAACTTTTCAAAATTTGCCAAAACAACAACAGTAAATGTGATGCAAATACATTCCCAAGACTACGCATATACCAATGACCAGGTGAATTTGTTTATAAACTCGCTGTGTGGAATTTTGCCAACTTCATTCATTCCCTTCTATCCACCAAACTGTTTAGTTGTGAAAGAATTAATCTCACAAAAAATTTTCCATATGTAATATTTAGACCAAACATTTTTTTTTTTTTGTGAATTTCAAGATCTGCTAAATTGAAACTGTAATAACAACCTCCCTCCACCCTCTTTCTCATTATATGTATATATATATATATATATATATATATATATATATATATACACACACACATATACATACAAAGAGAAAGAGGGTGGAGGGAGGTTGTTATTACAGTTTCAATTTAGCAGATCTTTAGCAGATATATTGTTATAAAAATAGCCATGTAGAAATGTGCATAAAACACCAAAACTTTTGTCTGTGTGTGAGAGAGAAGACGCGGTGGGGGACGAAGAAATGGATCGATAAATGGGTTAGAGGTATTGCATTATATCGGGGGGGGGGGGGAATTTTTTTTGATGACTATTAATTGCCGCCAATATAGATGTTGTAATTATTGATTTAATAAGGTTGAAACAGGAAAGCCCATAGGAAGTTGCTTGTTCCGTATAAGCGGTATAGTACTGACGAAATGAATTGGAAAAAATAAATAAATAACTTTGACGAAACTTGAAATTATATGAATGGCATTCATCGAATGAATGTTTTGTCGGTATAATAAATTGATTGATTGGATTATCGATTGATTGATTCGTGGATAAGCTGGATTAATCGATTAACTGAATATTGTAGATGGATTAAACACGGGCATCTTGTTTTTTGTTTAATCTACATGTATTTTAGAACCGCAAACCAATAATGAATCAGAGATCGGAACAAAAGACACGAATCAAAAATGTGAGTTTGAGTCGATGTGAAATGATATAAACAAACAATCTAAATTATTGATTGATTTTTTTTTTTTTTTTTCACAAATAATAATACTTTCTTAGAAAGTAAATGAATACATCGATGATCTTTCGATTTAGGAATATACAATGGCCGACAATAAAATAGAAAAACTAAATAGCGAGATGAGATTTCTGGAAGACAAGCCAGCGAAAGAGTTTCTAGAGCAGCGATTCTCAACAGCGGCCCTCGAGCATCCTTCCGGTGGCACCCAACTGTCTTTCTTCTATAAATATGTTTCTTTTATTGACTCGTGTTTTGTGTTTTTTGTTGTTGTTGTTTTTGTGTAAGGACCCCCTAAAAAATCCAGGCTTTGGATCTGGTCGAATATTAAATAATGATGAGAACCATTGCTCTAGGGAGCCTAAAAATATACTAGCATTAACAGTCAAATCTCCCTCAAATCACACACTGTCTTTAATATAAATAAATAAATAAATAGATAGATAAATAAAAGGAAAGATAAATAGGAACTGGAATATTCTGTGTCCGAAGAAAAATCGAGATGGCCATGGTCGACTTGGTGCTAAACAGCAACGACTAAGAGAACAAGTATTCAGATAAAATACATGGAAATGAATACGAAGAGATTTGCAAGGTCGCTCGCTCTTGAGTGTTACTGGTAACATGTAACCCTGTACAACCCATTGGGTGGACGACCAAGCCAGCAATATCGCCAAGACTGTTTGGTGAGCAAGGTGGTTTTGAGACGCTGTGTATGGTGATAAACAAGATCCGTGAAAGGGCAAACGGATAGAGATGGCCACCCACTTGCATTATTTATATATGTGATGAAAAAATGTACGGTAAATAAACAAACGACATAACGTATACGTCGAAATCGACGGGAAAATCCTCTCTCTCTCTATATATATATATATATAATTTTTTCTATATGTGACAGTGGATCTTCATCGATGAGTTCATGAACCTTGGTTCTTTTCCCTAAAACTGTATGTATATATATATATATATAATACAAAGAATATATATACATGTATACACACATATATGTACATACTTACATCCACATGTGTATATACATGCATATATATATATATATATATATATATATATATATAGAGAGAGAGAGAGAGAGAGAGAGAGAGAGAGGGAGAGGGAGAGAGAGAGAGAGAGAGAGAGAAAGAGAAAGAGAGAGAGAGAGAGAGAGAGAGAGAGAAATAGATAGACAGACAGACAGACAGACAGATAGATAGTAAATCCAAATAAAACGAAGAACAAACACAAAAAAAACAACAACGCGAGGACGTGATACATGTAAAGTATTAGCAGACGCGAATGTGTGTGTGTGTGTGTGTGTGTGTGTGTGTGCGTGGTTCAGGTTAGTTGGTAGACGCAACGAAGTCAAAACGAAGAATGCACTGCGGTGAGTTCAGGTTTTAGGCGTATTAACAGGGTAGATATAATGACAGTTTAATTTCAGGATAATTATGCATAAAAAAAAAAAATGGTTGGCATGTGGAAACCAGCGCAAACATTAATTAAAATAGTTATGATAACATACATAAAACACGTGCAGATGGAACCAATCTGCTTCAGTAACACAGTAAATGGTCGATGCTTTAACACGTAAGAGTAGGCTCTTCAAGTGATTTATTGAGAAAGGAATGCCTGAGGTTACTGCTCTTAATTAACAGGGACCATGTAAAGAAATTGGTGAGGCATTGACGATGGAATGTTGTTGAATCGTTATTCAGAAAAGAATCGGGTAAGAAAGATGAACAAAAATAAACAAGTTAACAATGAGAGTATAAAGAAATGAATGGAAGTTTATTTATTTATCTATTAAGCCTTCATAAGAAATGTATTTATTTGAAATGCCGTCAAACAATATGACAAGTTAAGAAGAGCAATATTCTATAATCACATGATTTTTAAAAAACATTTGGATCAACACGAAGTTGACGGGCTTTTAGAAAATATAGAAAGTAAATTCCCCAGAAGTGTGGACAGTGAAATTTGATAATTTTATGCAAACAATCTATATAACATAGCTAATGTATAGAATGTATGTATATATATATATATATATATATATATGTATATATATATATATGCTATATAACTTGAATACTGTACGTATGTTTTATACAGAGTACAACAAAAAATTCTTTATTTTACACTATCAAGATTGTGAATCTGGGAGCTTGATTCTGTATAATATGAAAACAATCATATTTATGAGAAAACATAACAGCCATTGATGTACGAAATGAAGATTAGTGAATAATTTTTCACAATCTTTAAATCTGTTTCACCATATCTGTTCATGAAGTTGCAATGTAAATAATTCATCACTAGTCCCACATTATCGCCTGGGTTTCTTTTTGGCGAGCATCCATACAAGCAGGTGCCTGTGAACGCGGCATAATGAGAGCTCTGTTAATAAAATTAATGGATTCCCCAAGCTATCTTCAATTTGGTTTCCGTCCTTTTCTCATCTAAGATCATGAATGTTGGTTAATGACTGAAAAAGTACAATCTCGAATACAAGTAACCGAAATGGGATTCCTTCGAAAAATTTCTGGGGTAAAGTTACTCGACAGGGTACGTGACTAGGAGATCAGAAAATCTCTCTGGGTCCAACTGCTACTTCTTCACATTGAATGGTCACAGTGCTGGGACAACGGACACGTGATTAGAATATCGCAGGAAAAGAAATGCAAAATGGATTCTTCAAGCCGAGCTAATCGGCAGGAAACTTAAGAGTAGACCAAGAACGAAATGGCTGGATAATGTCTCTAATCTCAGTCGGTCACGCTTGAGAAACCAGCAAGAAAGTGTAATTAATCCTTTGTAAAAATAGGCACAAGGCCTGAAATTTTAGGAGGCGGGGACTAGTCAATTACATCGACCCCCAGAATTTCACTGGTATTTAATTTATCGATCCCGAAAATAAGTTAGGCTTACAAAGGAATAAGACCTGGGGTCGATTTGCTCGACTAAAGGCGGTGCTCCAGCATGGGCGCAGTCAAATGACTGAAACAAATAAAAGAATAAAGCAGCCTCCCACAGTTAACTATAATTTGTACATAGGCGAACAGACCGACACGTGGTAACTGCTGCAGGAAACCTTGCTACTTAGTCGATCATGACACCACCATAACTATCTAGACATATTTAGATATGTCTCAAATTCGGCGCCTTGCCAGACAAAAACTTGTTTTACATCGTGAAGATGCAGACGCTTTGGAAGATACAAAATAAATTATTTTAAAGGTGAATGCAGAAAGTAGCCTTTGACCTTTTGTCCATTTACAGTTTTCTTTTTTAAGCTTAGTGTATTTACCTGCTGTAATTTATGGTTGTGTTCACTTCAAGACTCGCACTTACGATGAGTTATTAATGTCACGGTTTGTTTCTTTAAAGAAAATATTACGAGAGGCTAGGCCGTGTGGTAAGAAGTTTGCTTCCCAACGATACGGTATTGGGTTTCGGTCCCAACCGGTGGCATCTTAGGTGTCTTCTACCATTGCCCTGGGCCGACCAAGCCTTGTGAGTGGATTTGGTAGACGGAAACTGAAAGAAGCCCATCGTTTATGTGTGTGTGTGTGTGTGTGTGTGTGTGTGTGTGTGTGTGTGTGTGTGTTTGTGTGTCCCACCATTGCTTGACAACTGATGTTGGTATGTTTACGTCCTCGTAACTTAGCGGTTCGGCAGAAGACACCGATAGAATAAGTACTAGGCTTACAAAGAATAAGTCCTGGGGTTGATTTATTCGACTAAAGGTGGTGCTCCAGCATGGTCACAGTCAAATGACCGAAACAAATAAAAGTATAAACGAATATATATATGCATACATACATACATATACATATATATATATATATATATATATATATAAACTCCGTCGGTTACGACGAGGCGTGTTCCAGTTGATCCGACCAACGTGAAATTAACGTGCAAGTGGCTGAGCATACACTCCACGGACATGCATACACTCTACGCGGCACAAAATGTGACACGGGTGGCCATTTAGTATACAGATACTACTCATTTCTGTCAGCTGAGTGGACTGGAGCAAGGTGAAATAAAGTGTCTGGCTTAAAGACACAACGCGCCGCCAGTAATCGAACTCACGACCTTATGATCATGAGCAGAATACCTTAATCACTAAGCCACGCACCTTGTGCGTGTGTGTGTGTGTGTGTGTGTGTGTGTGTGTGTGTGTGTGTGTGTGTGTGTGTGTGTGTGTGTGAGAGAGAGTGAGTGAGAGAGAGAGAAAGAGTGAGTGAGTGAGTGAGTGTGCGTGTGTACATGTATGTGAGAGTATATGTGTCTTTGTGCATGTGTCTCGCAACCGTTGTTAGTTTGTATATGTCCAGTATCTTAGCAGCTCGACAAAAGAGACAGAAAGAATAAGTAGCAGGTTTGAATAAGTACAGGGATCAGTCTGTTCGGTTAAAACTTTTCAACGGGGTGCCCCAGCATGACCGGAGACCAATGCCTGAACCGAGTGAAAGACAATACAGAAACAATGCTGGATTTAACCCGACCACCATCCTTTTCGAGATCAATTTGCTTCGTGAATTAGTGACAACCTCGCTATGTACCAACATCCAAATTTTATCTACTTAGTTTATCTAATGCGACCTGGGAACATTAATTGATCTATCAATTTACTGATATACATCAATCATCATGTGGTTGGTTTTCAAAATATCAACCATTTGCTCTTAATATGATTAAACCTTATTCGAGGTTATCAGTTTTTGAGCAGTAGTAGCAGCAGCAGTAGCAGTTTCTGTGGCAGTCAAATCGCCAACATAAACAAATAAAATTCCAAATACAAGACTTGAGTCTTTAAACAAAAATGACTCACAAAGATAAACCCTAAATCACAACAAAATATGTCAAGAAAAGCAGAAGTACCATCATTATGGTACATTTCTTCTCACAACAAACACACACGCCAACCAGTGTTGCTTTGTTTGCGTCCGCGTAACTTTAGCGGTTCGGCAAATAGAGACCAATGGAAAAAAAATAGACTTTCAAGAAGAAAAATAAAAGTACTGTGGTCGATTTATTTGACTAAAACCCCTCCACGGCGGTGCTCCGTTATGGCCGCAAAACCAATAGCTTAAACAAATAAAATACAATCTTTTGCCATTTAATCTTTTGCCATTTGGCAAAAGATTGTATTTACTTGAAATCTTAAAATATGACTTCCATATCGCGGTTCACCTATCGCGGTTTATTATTTAAGCTTACATCGATTCCTCCGTGGTGTTGTTTTGCATTTATAATAATAATATATAAATATATATATATATATATACTTTCTTATTCTTTTTATATACACTCAGGTCTATTCCCCATTATGTTAGGAGAGGGGTAAATATAAATATATACAAATTATAAAAATAATTTTAAAAAATATACAGTAGTTTCTACTTCGCGAATTTTCACCTATCAATGGGTGTTTTGGAACGTAACACCCGCGATAATCGAGGGATTACTGTATAGCCAAAACCTTTCTCTTGTAACCGATTCTCCACTAAATTTAGAATCTAAAACAGCTGAACAGCTGTGATGTTTTATGAACTGTTACTTTGTAACAGATCATAAATAATTGTTTTTAATTTAAGCATAAAAACAGCTTCGTTACCTAATTAAGGGACTCTATTGTTTAATCAAAGAAGCTCAACTCACCCTTGTTTATATCTTATTTCGATATGCAAAAAATCTTTTAAAGATTCTTCTTCTTCTTCTATTATTATTATTATTATTATTATTATTATTATTATTATTATTATTATTATTATTATTATTATTATTATTATTATTATTATTATTATTATTATTATTATTATTATTATTATTATTATTATTATTATTATTATTATTATTATTATTATTATTATTATTATTATTATTATTATTATTATTATTATTATTATTATTATTATTATTATTATTATTATTATTATTATTATTATTATTATTATTATTATTATTATTATTATTATTATTATTATTATTATTATTATTATTATTATTATTATTATTATTATTATTATTATTATTATTATTATTATTATTATTATTATTATTATTATTATTATTATTATTATTATTATTATTATTAAGGCAGTGGGCTGGCAGATCGTTAACACGATAGACAAAGTGCTAAGCGGTATTTCGACTGTCCCTGCGTTCTGAGTTCAAACTCCGCCGAGGTCGGCTTTGCCTTTCATCCTTTCGGGGTCGATTAAATAAGTACCAGTTACGCACTGGGCCGATGAAATCGACTAAACCCCTTCCCCCCAAATTTGAGGCCTTGCGCTTCTCGTAGAAAGGATTATTATGATAATAATAATAATAATAATTATTATTATTATTTTGTCACAAGAGAGCAGCGAGCTAGCAGAGTAGTTTGCAAGTGGGGCAAAATGCTTAGCGATATTTTGTCCGTCTTTATGCTCTGAGTTCAACTATCACTGAGGTTGACTTTGCTTCCATCCTTTCGAAGTCACTAAAGTAAGTAACCTCAAAACTCCTGATTTTGTACCAAAAATTACAAAGAATTATTTTTGGTTACGAAATTGTTTTCAGGGTAAAACAATGTGCATTGCATACATGCTCTCTTATTAGCAGCTTTTCCGTTAAAAGCGGCTGAAAAACCTCAGTACATCTCAATCCAAGCTAAGTGCACCATCAGAAACAAATGCCGTAATGATTTAACATGAATGGCGGACACTTCCTCAAATATTCGTCCAACCACAAGATGATCATTCCACCCGCCACTGAGTGGCAGCCTCAAGATATTTGTCAAAGAGAAATTCACCAACAGTGCATTTATAAGAACTATTTGAACTACTACTGCGCAGTACTTTACATAGTCCTTGAGTATATTAGAACTCCCAAACGGTGATTCGTCAAGCTGAGTAGCATAAATTACACTTTTGAAATTCTGAAATTATCGTCTTTTCAATATTTTCTGACATCTCATCAATGCAGTGTTGTACTGTACTGAATACTCAGAGGAATAATCTTAAGAATAAGCTGAGAGTTCTTCATAATAGTTTCTGTGACAGCCATTACGGCTGGTATAATGATAATATTGTCTCCAATGGTATATGACATTTCTCGCTTTTGTTTTTCATTTTATTCCACTTTCAACATCAGCTTAAGACGGTGATTTGAGAAATTACATTACAGTTGGACGATTTCTAAACTTTTTCTTTCGTTTTCGTTGCAATGTCTAAAAGATTTTAAGATTATTATAATCATTATTATTATTATTATTATTATTATTATTAAGGTGGCGAGCTTGTACAATCGTTAGCACGCCGGGCAAAATGCTTCGCGGCATTTCGCCCGTCTTTACGTTCTGATTTCAAATTCCGTCGGGGTCAATAAATTAAGTACCAATGAAACACTGGGGTCGATATAATCGACTCGTCCCCTCCCCCCCAAAAAACTATTCGTTATCACTTCACCTTTTCCCTTGCGGTTTACCTCACGTTGATATGTTGCTGAAAGATTTTTATACACGTGTCATCTTGACAGCGGAAACAGCAGACACATTTTTACAAGATTACAATCTGCTGGATACACAAGAAGCAGATCCCTGCCATCGAGGCGGTACTGTCATGCAAGAAAAACGAAAGAGTGACCAATTTTTCCATTATACGGACATTAACAACAAATTAAACTGCAACCAGAGCCTGAGTGAGATTTTAGAACTTTTTTTTTCGTCATGGATATACCCATAACCACAGCAGTGGCTCTAACAGGAACATCTAAAAATACAATAACTGACGGGTACAATATGTGCCACGAGGTGTGTGGAGCCATAGTTTATCATGAATGACGAGGGAAGATGGTTGGAACAAACGATAACCCCACTCAGATCGATGAAGCAAAATTTGCTGGTCGACGAAAATACAATCGAGGAAGAATGCTGAATGGCGACAGCGCTCTTCTCTTCGAAGACAGTGATGCAGAACAACGAAACGAAAGGAACCATGGACATAGAATTGATGGGCCGTGGGTTTTTGGTCTCAAATAAGGCTCATTCTGTCGATACTTTTGTGTGGAACGGCGTGACGGGAACAGTCTGATCCCAATTATCGAGAGAGAATATGGAAAAGGTTTAGTAATTCGTTCAGACGAGTGAACCATTAACGACATTATGTGGATCCAGTGACCGGATCACACGCTCAGGCCATTGAGTGATCATGGTTAGATGCTAAAACTATGATTCTGAACAAAATGAGAGGCGTCGGTACTGAGCTTTTCCAGTCACATCTTGTTCATTTCTGCTGGAAGATGATGAGGAAAGACTCAGGTGATTTATTTCTATTGTTCCTTAATGACATAAGAAGTGTTTATCGTAAAAATGGATTGTCTTGGTTTATCTGTGTAATTTCTTTATCATATAAAATAATATAAGATTCAATTTTTCTTATTTGTGAAATTCCTTTATAATGTACGAAGTGTTTTATCTCTGAAAGATAAGATAGATAACCCTGGCTATACTGTTTGACACCGTGGTAGACCGCATACTATACCAGCACCAGATATAGAATGGTTTTGAAGGAGGAATGTGTGATTTTGTATATAACTACAATGCTGTGAGAGTATAGTGGAATAAAGCATAAAAAAACATTAATTCAGCGCCTATAAACTTCGTCATACGTGTTTCATATTTCAGTTTTGTCTTTTAAATTAACTGCCTACTTTTTTTTTTTTCTTTTGTCAAAAGAATTGTCATACGAGATGTAAAACTCGTAATTTTTGTTATGATGTTTTGGTATTACTGCGATTGGCCACTAAGGGTGGTGCACTACAACTATGGTTTTGCAGTCATCCATTCGTTGCAAAGAGCTAATACGTTATTTATTCAGATCAGCGCTTCTTAAACATATTTCGTTCATAACCCTATTTTTCATCACGAGATTTTTCGCGATCCCAGGTATTAAGTATGAAATAAAACATACAAATAAATATATAAATCATTTATCTTTTTTTTTTTTCTAAACAATATATGTATATAAAAAAAAGTAGTTATATTATTTGTCTAAATAAAGTAGTTTTAGGATTTGTGAAATAACACATAAACTGAAATTCTAGTGTTTGAATTTAATTTTCGCGACCCCATTTGGGGTCGTAACCCACAGTTTGAGAAGCGTTAATTTAGATAATAACCAAATGTTTTGTAAAGGTAATACAGTCAATCATTAAATAATGTAAAATATCTTTCAGGTGAGGGCTATGTAAACAGAAAAGGCGGTATACTGGGATGATGTGACTTCTACATAACTGCCGACGTACCGCAAGCTATTTTTTGTAAGTTTGTGGTAACAGGTTATGATATCTTGATTTATTTTCTATATTTTATTATTAGTAACATTTATCGTACCACCGGACTTATGCTTATCTGGCTCCCTAACTCACAAAACTCAGTCTCCCGTCCGTAATACAACCGCATTACGCGGAGGGTGACTTTTTGGTAAGCACGTCTAATACGCCGACAAATGCAGTTTATATACGTATGCATATTCACGGTTTTATATTTGCTTTCGATCATTTTTTCTTTCTTTTTTTTACCAGTTTAATCGAATAAAAATCTGGCAAATATCGACGCAATTGTGTTTTGAAAGAACACCTCGCAGAAAGACGTTGACAATCTATAAGTTACATTCCTAAAAGAATTGTCGACACTGTACGTGTGGGTGTTCGCAGGTGTATCCATGCACGCGTTGTGTGTGTGTGTGTGTGTGTGTGTGTGTGTGTGTGTGTGTGTGTGTGTGTGTGTGTGTGTGTGTGTGTGTGTGTGTGTGTGTGTGTGTGTGTGTGTGATAGAGAGCGCGTGTATGTATTTATATGTATGTGTGTTTGTGTATGTATGTATGTATGTATGTGTATATATACATATATATATATGATTATGTGTATATGTAGGTATATGTGTATGTATATAAGTATATATATGTGTATGTATATATATGTGTGTGTGTGTGTGTATACATATATATACATATGACTGTGTAGGTGTTTATGCGTATATGTAGGCATATGTGAATGTATATAAGTATATATATGTATATATTTATATATATGAATATGTGTTGGTGGTTATGTGTATATGTAGGTATCTTTGTAAGTATACAAGAATATATATATATATATATATATATATATATATATGGATACATTTACATATATGTATATATATGAATGTATGTGTGTGAATACATCTACATACATGTATGTATACACACCGCACACGTACACCAACACACACACACACACGCATATATATATATATATATATATATATATAGTTGCAGTTATGTCTACATATATACATGTGGGTATGCTTGTGCGTGAGAAAAGAAAAGGAGAGAGAGAGAGAGAGGGTTTACAAAAGAGAGGAAAACAGATTAAATAACTATGTATCTTTCCTGTCACGAATATGTTAGTTGTAACCTTTCGTTTCGAAACCAAAAGCGCTACTTCAAAGAGCTCAGTCAAAGAGTGGTATAGAGCTATAAGAGATTAAAAAAAGGGGGGGGGGTGAGAAAGAGAAGAGAGAGAGATAGAGAGAAAGAGAGAGAGAGAATAAAATGACTTTAGTTACTCACTTTTTTAATATTAAGTATATAAATTATAAAGTTATCTTTTCAAGCAAAATTATAGAGTATTTTGAATAAATTCTTTGCATTTGAATAATTATTGCAACGAGCCTTACGTTCGTATGTGATTTACAGATTAGAGACTTGATCATCCATCTATCCATCGCCCCCCATCTTCATCATCCACTTAGTCCTGGGGGGTAGGGGTCATGTGTGTGTGCGCGTACGCGCGCGTTGATGGGGGTAGGGTAGGGTGGGGGTAGAGTTCTCAGACGCGCTTTCCACAGGGTCCTATCACAAGCTACTGGCAGCAAATGACCTGACTGGATCCCCAAGCAAGAACAACCGAAGGTATGAATATTTTTTTCTTTTTGGCTTAGTGGTTAGGGTACTCGGCTCACGATCGTAAGGACATGAATTCGATTCCCGACGGTGCATTGTGTCTTTGAGCATATATATATATTTTTATCATTTTACGTTGTTCCAATCCACTCAGCTGGCAAAAATGAGTTGTACCCGTAATTGAAAGGGCGAACCTTGTCACACTCTGTGTCATGATGAATCCTCGTTAAGGGTACGCGTGTCTGTGAAGTACTCAGCCCACTTGCACGTTCATTTCACAAGCAGGCTGTTACATTGATCAAATCAACTAGAACACTCGTCGTCGTCACTAACGGAGTGCCACTTACCTCACCCGTGGTCTTCCCGGTGGCGTCTTAAGGCATAGGCCCACTGGACAGTTGCTCAAGGACACCACGAGTCTAGGGACCCAATTCTGATCTGTGTGTGCTGTGGTTTACTGTCAGTGAGTAAATACTTTAGGATCCACTATACCCTTTTTACCCGGCGGGGGCAGGCTATAATGTTGCTAAGATGGCCCCGTCTCTCTCTAAGGACTTCCCTTTTATTTAACATGAGAAAAATTATTTAGATTTTAAACTTCTTCGACCGTGACCCTGTAGACTATCTGATGATCCCCAGAATTGTATCCACACATCGAGATTTTTTCGTCCCCGTTCCATCGACTACTAAGAATCTATAATCGACCACTTCGAAAATCTCTACTTTACGTGGTTGCCTGATATACGCGAAATAGCAGCCAAACTTCTTTTTCTCATAAAAAAAAAGGTTGAGGAATAACGCTTTAGATCAATGGTTCTCAACCATTTTTACCTATGAACCCCTTTGATCCCTATTTTACTCGGGTAGACCCTCATAGCCACTCGATATTTAAAAGTATTGAATAATATTAGGAATTGTATATGCAGTAATCCTTTGACTATCGCGGGTATTACGTTCCAAAACCTCCCACAGAAATAATTAAAATCCAAAAAAAATATAGATACCTATCGGCCGCAGAAACCCGCGATATACTGAGGAGTCCGCGATATAAATTTATATAGGCGCAGGAGTGGCTGTGTGGTAAGTAGCTTTCTTACCAACCACATGGTTCCGGGTTCATTCCCACTGCGTGGCACCTTGGGCAAGTGTCTTCTACTATAGCCTCGGGCCGACCAAAGCCTTGTGAGTGGATTTGGTAGACAGAAACTGAAAGAAGCCCGTCGTGTATATATATATATATATATATATATATATATATATATATATATATATATATATATGTATATATATATATATGTATGTATATGTGTCTGTTTTTCCCCCCAACATCGCTTGACAACCGATGGTGGTGTATTTACATCTCCGTAACTTAGCGGTTCGGCAAAAGACCCTGATAGAAGTACTAGGCTTACAGAGAATAAGTCATGGGGTCGATTTACTCGACTAAAGGCGGTGCTCCAGCATGGCCGCAGTCAAATGACTGAAACAAGTAAGAGAGTAAAGAGTATACCTATCGGTAAGTAGCTTGCTTACCAGCCACATGGTTCCGGGTTCATTCCCACTGCGTGGCACCTTGGGCAAGTGTCTTCTACTATAGCCTCGGGCCGACCAAAGCCTTGTGAGTGGATTTGGTAGATGGAAACTGAAAGAAGCCCGTCGTATATATGTATATATATATATGTATGTGTATCTGTGTTTGTCCCCCCCCCCCAACATCGCTTGACAACCGATGCCAGTGTGTTTAGTTCCCCGTAACTTAGTGGTTCGGCAAAAAGAGACCGATAGAATAAGTACTAGGCTTACAAAGAATAAGTCCTGGGGTCGATTTGATTCGACTAAAGGCGGTGCTCCAGCACGGCCGCAGTCAAATGATTGAAACAAGTAAAAGAGTAAAAGAGATATATTAGCCAGAAAAATCCGCGATGTACTGAGTGCGCGATAGGTGAACCGCGATATGGCGAGGATTACTGTATATATAATTGTTGGAATATTTGGTGTATTGCAGAAATATTAGTAATTGCACATAAATGTTATCAAAAAAAAAATCCAATATGGACCCCAGTTGAGAAAGACAGCTTTAGATAATGTAGCCCTAGATTCACCATGTCTGAAGAAATGACGCTATGCTTGATCAAGGCTGGAACACTTCTGATTACAAGCCTGCTTGGTCGTAGCTGAGCAAGCGCGAAACAACAACAGCAAAAGCAGCAATATCGGTAAGAACAACAACAACAACAGCAGAGGAAGTAAGAGGGAGACTCTACGTCGTCACTCGATCTGTCAGAAATCTCCCTGAAATTACATTCAACCGTCTTAAAAAGGAAGGAAGCAGGATAATGCAGTCCTAGATACATTATACTTTAAACGAAAACAAGATGATCGCGGCTTGAGCGCTTCTTTGATTACAGGCTTGCGCAATCATGGTTCACTAATCCAGCAGACAGTCTTATTATACCTATTTCTGAATCAAAATACCATTGTAATTTGTAAAAGCCATTCACTTTGGATGGAAGTATCGATTAGTGAGAATAGTCGACAGCTAGATCGATAAAAATAGATTAAACTTTATCGTGTGTGTGTGTGTGTGTGTGTGTGTGTGTGTGTGTTCTCTATAAACCCGTCTTGTCCAATTTGAACGCACCGAGATATCGTTATATCAGTTTTCTTCTTCGTAATGAAATGTCACAGATATTTCATTATAGTCATAATATCGAGGGTATTTCCTTTTACTTTCATGTTTTGATCTCTTCACGAAGTGGACAATGGGGAGAAACAAAAAAAGAAAAAATTTAATTTCTTTCTCTAAAATTGGCCAAATGTTCAAATGCGTTCAAAAGCAATGTTACGATAAAACAACCCACCCCCATTCTCATCTATGCTCTCCAATTAATAGAGCTGTTATGATATTCAGAAAATATTGTTATTAACGTGAATTAATTAGAAATAGCAGAGTTGTGGAATCAACAGTGTTTCTAATTTAGGCACAAGATAAGAAGTTTTGAGGGGAGGTGATTAGCCAATGCCATTGAACTAGACTGGTTCTTTATTTTATCGACCCCCCGGAGGAATAAAAGGCTAAACTGACGTTGGGATTTGAACCCGATATATATAGAACCGAAACAAATGCGTTACAGTAATTATTCCGACGTTCTAAACATTCTGTCAGCTTGCCATCCAAAAGAGAAACATTAAGAAAAATAATAACTTTTGATTTAGACCAGAAGCGACGCCAGGTCATCAGCGTCGTTCGGACTCATCATAGATTTTGCATGAGACACATGCCTGCTCGAAGAATTTCACGCTTTTCCGCTCTATTTCTAGCCCCAAATGGCTTACTTTTTTTTTTTTTTCTAGCACTATGTCTTTCTCCATTTCCAATTTAAGGGTTAAAATAAAGCAACCTTGCAAAACACAACTGATCTTTGCACACAAACGCGCAGAATGACAGCAGTCAAATAATGACAGAGGAGTGCACGACAAATATCAGCGATCTGACTGTCGCCTTTACTCTTGACAAGAGATGCCAGTTAGTCTTTTACACCTACCAAGCTTTGTTCGTATTAGTCCAAGTTGCCGGATAATTTTTCGTTCCTTTAAGAATATTGTAGAACGGAAACTTTTCATAGATTGGAATTTAAATCCTAATCTCTATAGACATTTATTGCTTCAAGAAAACATTGAATTTGGATTACTTTTAACTTTTACGATTATAGATAACAACTCGAGCTGTAACTTCTGAGCCCGAGTCAGGCGCACGTGAACGATGTCGATAGAACGTCTGCTACGAATAATATTTGACACAGGGCACTTCTAAAACACCGCCAGGCACTGAATGATAATAAATGAGCTGCGACCAGGCTCAATAAAAGGAGTCTGAGTTATTGGCTGCAATTACATACTTGAAGTCAGTGTTGGTAGAAATTAAATCAGCTGGCAAATACACGTTCACTTTATTAAATTTATACTCGGGATAAGCCCGAACAGTTCGAGTGTCGCAGTCGCCATTGATTTAGACACAAAGTCAACAACTTTTTTCTCCACGGTAACTGGAGTAAATTTACCTTTAGAAGTTAAATTATGTCACAAACATATTTTAACTACTCTAAAGCTCGTTTATTCCCAAACACAGCTTGGCGCCAATGCTGCTATATTTATTCCGACCAGGTGGGCCACTAGCTCAACTCAGTCAAATATGTGGACTACTTTTTAATTAAAGCTACGGCTTTGAATTTACCCAGGGTTATCTCTTCGGTACTTCTCACTGAGGAGGGTTAAAGAGCCAGAAACGCGCGTCTGAGAATCCGTTAGAAGGAAGCACTGATTCTTTTTTTTTTATTACATATCTTTTACCACATAAGAGAATTTTTTTCTCCATGGTAACTGCAATAAATTTACCCTTGGAAGTTAAAATATGTCATAAACATATTTTAACTACCCTAAAGCTCGTTTATTCTTAATCACTGCTTGGCGTCTATGCTTCTGTACACACACACACACACACACACACACACTTAGGGTGGAGTAATTATTCCTGGTATGATGATAAACTATAGAAATTCAGTGATTCTCTGATACATTGAGAAAGGATTAGTTTTACGAAAAACGAAATGTTGCGCAGAGCTAAAAAAATGAGGTGATTTAAAGATAAAGAGATTGAATTACCCAAGTATAAGGTGTAGGAATTAATCTTGATAAATATTATTCTTACATATATCTGCCTCGCACACACACACACACGAGGTCTGATCAATAAGTAACTGGATTGTTGCCATAGTAACGAAGCTAAAGCATGCAGAGTGAAGCCGCTTGGACTCTACTGTGCATGCTCACTAAGTTTTAACGTTCTAGCTCACTTCCGCTGTTTACGGCAGTGCTTGGAAGGAACGTGTGTTGGGTTTGATCGTCGCATTGACCATGACAGAGAAAGTTGTCATGGCAATGGAATTTGCTAGACGGAAACTGTTCAGAAACCTGTCGAGTGTGTGTGCGCGTGCGTGCATGTAAATGAGTGTACCTTGGTGTTCGTATCTAAGTTTATGTCAATGATGTGAAGGCGCATGACAAAGTGGTTAAGGTATTCAAATCACGATCGTAAGGTTGCGAGTTCGATTTCCTGTGGCATGTTGTTTCCTTGAGCGTCGCACTACATTTCACGTTGCTGCAGTCCCTTCAGCTGCCAAAAATGAGTTGTAGCTGTAATTTCAAAGGGCCGGCTGTTACTTTCTCAGTCAAGCTGAATCTCGCTGAGAATTACGCGTTAAGGATACACGTGTCTGTGGAGTGCTCAACCTGATGCAAGTTAATTTTACGATCAGGCTGTTCCATTGGTCGGATCAACAGCAACCTTCGTCGTCCTAACTAACTGAATGCCAGTTTAATGACGGTATACACACCATGTGAGTGGAGGCGCAATGGCCCAGTGGTTAGGGCAGCGGACTCGTGATCGTAGGATCGCGGTTTCGATTCCCAGACTGGGCGTTGTGAGTGTTTATTGAGCGAAAACACCCAAAGTTCCACAAGGCTCCGGCAGGGGATGGTGGCGAACCCTGCTGTACTCTTTCACTACAACTTTCTTTCACTCTTTCTTCCTGTTTCTGTTGTACCTGTAATTCAAAGGGTCAGCCTTGTCATACTCTGTATCACGCTGAATCTCCCTGAGAACCACGTTAAAGGTACACGTGTCTGTGGAGTGCTCAGCCACTTGCACGTTAATTTCACGAGCAGGCTGTTCCGTTGATCGGATCAACTGGAACCCTCGTCGTCGTAAGCGACGGAGTGCCAACAACAACACACCACTGTAGCAGCGTATGTTAGAGTCTTTTAGTGTTCCGTAACTTGGCGGTTCGACAAATAGACATAACGAAAATAAGTACCACATTCATTTATGATCTAGTAAAACCCGTAGAAGTGGAGCTCCAGTATAGCCACAGTTCACTAACTGAAAACTAGTAAAAGCAAACGAGTAAGAATTAAACGTTTATCATTTCTATCTTTTGTTTTTTACTCTTTTCTTCTCAAATTACATTTTTTCCCCGTTATATTTGTTGCATTCCATTTTGTGTTGTTTAATATTAATTCTCTTTTATTCAAGTTATTTATAATTTTTACTTTGTTTTTTTTTTTCTTAATTTTTTTTTTTATATATATAGTTTTAGAAATATGTTTGGTAGAATAGCTTAGACTAAAAAACAAAGCCAGCTCTTTCGACTGTCAAACTCTCATCCAGTTTGTCACATGCTTTCATACTAAATTGTAGTTGACAGTCAAATAAATAAAACACATCTCTCTCTCTCTTTCTCGACCTCCCCTCCATCCATCCATCCATCTATCTATCTCTTAATACACTTTTGAAGTGTAAAAGGTGATTTAAAAAAAAAATTATTAAAAGGAAATGTTATGAAAGTCTTTTATCATGATGTTACAAACACTTTTAGGGAAGAAGTTTTTTTCGTTCAGTTAGTGAGCGCTTTCAATTAACCTTTTCAAACACACGTATATACATTATATATATATATATATATATATATATATATATATATATACACACATATACAAACATTTATATATGCATATATATTTATAACACATTCACACGCGTGTGTGTACGTGTGCATATATATGCACCGTATATATCCTTTTCCTTTAGTAGAGCAAATCGACCCCAGGACTTATTCTATGTAAGCATAGTACTTATTCCATTGGACACTTTTGTCGAACCGCTAGGTTACGAGGGATGTAAACGCACCAGCAATCGGATGTTGGGAGGACAAACAGACACACAAATACATACACGATGGGATTCTTTTAGTTTCCCTCTACGAAATCCACTCACAAGGCTTTGGTGGGCCCGAGGCTACAGTAGAAGACGCTTGCCCAAGGTGCCACGCAGTTGGACTGATCCCAGAACCATGTGGTTGGTAAGCAAACTACTTACCACACAGCCACTTATATATATATATATATAAATGAATAATTTTAAGAAGTACCATTCTGTCATGCAATTTCATCAAATTGCTAACTGACAATACTATCATCCATTTCTTTCTCTCTCTGCCAATCTCATCCATTATGCATAAACGATCTTAAGTTTCTTCCAGCTACACCATTCGCTATTTAAAATTATCAATCTCATTCATCAATCAACATCGAGAATCAGGTTTCGTTTTCCTGTGAAAGAGAGAAGGAAAGAGGAGAGAGAGAGAGAGGGAGCAGAGACGAGAGGGAAATTACTGTTATAGATCATTTTGTCCCAAAACAAATCCTTAAACCAGTGAGTTGAAACTGGCCGCTTCTGACTGACCGAAATACTCCTAAAATTTCAGATGTTAAAGTTACGTAATTTAATGTTTGAATTTCTCAAGAAATAGTAATATTTCTTTGTTCTAAAGGCTGAAATTTGCTGGGAGGGTCTAGCATTGGAGGGTCTAGCATGGGAGGGTCTAGCATGGGAGGGTCTAGCATGGGAGGGTCTAGCAGGGCCGGCTCAAGGTACCGGCAACTCAGGCAGTCGCCCGGGGCGCCAAGGAGGGCGTGACAAAGACAAAAATTATACTTGTAAGTTCAGCTTGCTCAGGGCGCCAGCAACCCTAGGGCCGGCTTTGGGGGCTAGTCAATTATATCGACCCTGTACGTAACTGGCACTTATTTCATCGACTCCGAAAGGGTGACAAGCAAAGTTGGCTTCGGCAACATTTGAACTCAGAACATACAGACGAATGAAATACTGCTAGGTATTTAACCCAGCGCATAAGAACATTGCAACACAATTTCTTCACTGCAAATGGTCCTGCACTTTTTAATGTTATCCGGAAAGAAATTCAAGTAGAAAAAGACCCCACAACTTTCAAACGGTACCTGGACAAATTCCTCCAGGAAATACCGGATAAACCACCTACATCTGGATACGTCTCAACCAACGACAACTCTCTGTTTGAGTGGTCCATGGTGTTCCGAAATAATTAACTAAAAGACTTTTCCAGGTGGTGCTATTTGAGTAAGTCATGGCCTGGGCCGATAATAGCCAAAACCAATATAAGTTATCTAAGTTAAATTATATATATATATATATATATATATATATATATATATATATAATATATAGATTTAATCAAAAGATTAAATGTGGTACTTAAAATGTTTGAGGCACCAGAATTTGGTAGGATAAAAACCAAAAACAAAATCAAGACATTTAGTGAATAAAATTTGAAGAAAAGCAACAAAAATTCAATAGGTTATAGCAGTACGTACGTTTCGTACAAACTTCATTTATTCATGTAGTGAGAACACTACATAAAATGTACAATGAAAATGTATTCCTCAGCTGCATAATGGAATTTCATTTTAGAAAGTCATTTTGTAGATGTGTGCAAAAAACAAGAGTAAGAGAAGAAAACATACCATCTTGACTATGCTGCTGTTCAACAGTCTAGAGAATAATGAAGTTTGTACGAAACGTACGTACTGCTATAACCTATTGAATTTTTGTTGCTTTTCTTCAAATATATATATATATATATATATATATATAATAGTGTACATTTAAACACAAGAGAAGCAACCTTTAACAGGTAGTTTTACAGACTAGAAGAAGCAGTCAAAACGACCAAAACCACATTTAAGAGCAATTTCGAAGGGAATGAAAAATAAAAACTTTTACCTTGTTATGTTTTTTACGGTTATATCCAGGTTTCGAATTTTAGTTAGCAAATAAAATAATTTGCTAGGCGAAATTCTCATCAGTAACCGCGCCATAACATTAACATATAATTTAGAGACAAATAACACGTGTCTCCTCATTATATGTATAATTTTTCAAATTCACTGCGCAAGCGCAGTTTCAGTCGGCAGCAAATGAAAAATGCCGAACTGATCTTCAAAATGCAAAAATATATATATAACGCCATTAAAGTGGTTTGATTGTTGAGAGCATCTAATCGCATGGATGTATGTGTGTTACAATCTGTTCCCTTTAATCACCCTTGATTGATCTGATCATCTTTTATTAATTAACAAACTATTACAATCTCTCGAATTCACCAATAAATTTTGCTGTCTTCGTCTATTTAACTTCAGCTATTATTGCTCCAGCAAGCATTATGCAATAAAGAATACGTACAGTTCTATCTTTCCCAAAACACATTGCTATGGACTCTCTCTGTCCCCCACCTCTCTCGTTCTCTCGCTCTTGCTTCCCCTCTAACAGTGAACTCTTTAAAATATCAACTCTAACACCAAGCATATCAACCTGTCAGACAGACATGGCCTGCAACTGTACAAGTGTCTCATCTGATTACGTGCTTATTCCTGCCTCTCGAAAATATATCGTAATTATTGCCTCAGGTTACAAACGATGTTTAACAAGGTCAATATCCTACTAAAGGTTAAATTTAGTGTAAAATTGAGCAGATGCAGGATGGCCAAAGGTATAAAGTATTAACCTTTAAAATGCCTTGTTTCTGAGTTCGAATCTACTTCCCGAAACGTCGAAACGCAATTCTTCGCGGGACACACATTAACATTAAAGAATCTTAAGAGTGTTAGAATGGCCTATTTGCTTGCGTGCAGACTAAATGCTATTGTATTTTAAGTTCGAATTCCACGCGGTTTGAGTTCTGGGGCTGATAAAAGCAATACTAGTAATGACTTAGGGCCAATTCAATTAATTAATAGTTATGCAATGTTGTGCCTTCATGCTTATAAGGTCGAACTTGTCAAAGGGTTAACGGTGGTTTTGTTGTTAGTATTTTGATGTCCGTTTCAAATTTTGGCACAAGGCCAGCGATTTCGGGGGAGGGGTGAGTCGATTACATGAACCCTAGTACTTATTTTATAGACTCCGAAAGGATGAAAGACAAAGTCAACCTCGGCGGAATTTGAACTCAGAACGAATAACCGGACGAACTGATGCTAACTATTTTGTCCGGCGTGCTAATGATTCTGCCAGCTCGCCGCCTTCCTGTTTCTTTTCTACTCTAGGCATAAGGCCCGAAATTTTGAGGGAAGGGGCCAGTCGATTAGATCGACCCCAATACGCAACTGGTACTTAATTTCTCGACCCCGAAAAATGAAAGCCAAAGTCGACGTCGGCGGAATTTGAACTCAGAACGTAAAGACAGACGAAATACCGCTAAGCATGCCACCCGACGTGCTTACGTTTTTGCCAGCTTGCTACCTTCTTTATTACATATCTTCATATTGTATGATTGTATTCTTTGGTAGTCTAATTATGCTAGGATAATAATTAAGGGCTTCTAGTTTTGGGAGGTTCTGTAGCATCTCCGCAACTGGTCCATATAAAACACCACAAGTCAGTGATGTATGTATGTATGTATGTATTCTCTTGAGCTGATCCATTTAAAACAAGCACCACAAGCCGGTAAGAGAACTTGTCGTTCAACCTACTAGAGATAGCAACCAAACTTCCCTTAGTCCCAGGTGTACTGCTCTGGAAACACAAGACTGACGATCATAGTGAGATCTGTTTTGGTGGACAATAACACTTGACCAGTTAAAATATCTGTCACTGAATCATCCAGAGGCTCATTCAAAGGGGCCCGGTAAACAGGTATGCCCGAGGGCCCTTAATACTCTCAGTGCGCCCCTGCCTGTGGGTCTAGTTTTCAAGCGGGATAGCCACAATTGGGACAGTCCGACCAGGACTGACTAATGCTTTGATTATATGTAGTAAGGCAGTGAGCTAGTAAAATCGTTAGCTCGCGGGACAAAAAACGCTTGGCAGCATTTCATACGTTCTGAGTTCAAAAGCTGTTGAGGTTGACTTTGCCTCATCATCCTTTCAGGATCGATAAAAGAAAATAAACATCGTTGCATCATTGATGTAATCGACTTACCAGCTTCTCCCTAAAATTGCTGGCCTTGTGCCAAAATTAGAAAGAAATATACGCAGCATTAAATTACTTCCAGGTCTAACTTTGATAAGAAAGAAAAACAATTTGGAGTGGCGTACTCTTCTTTTTTTTTTTTTTTACTCTACAAACATTGCTCCATTTGTACTCTTTTAGACGAAGTCTAATAATTAATTAATAAATCAATGAACACCACTAAGACTTGTCTTGCAGTTGTAGCTTCACAATCCGTTTAGTTGCAGACTTATTCATATATGTACACAAATATTTGTGGAATTTCAATCGAGTTACGTCTGTAATGTAGGTTGCTGCCATCAGGACATACCTCCAGAATCGATACAAACAATTCCTATAAATGAGGTTCGTGCTATTTATAATGTATAAATGTAAAAAGTTCAAAAGATTCATTGTTTAGTCAAGTAAACCGGCACTATAGCTGACAGCCAAGTAGGCTCTGGTATAAACCGAACAAATAGTTTCTTTGTGTAGTGTAACAAGCAGAGAGGATACATGATGATGATGATGATGATGACAATGGGGGGGGGGGTGCTTGTCATTGATGGAGCTTATGAGCATGAAAGATAATAGCTCCTTGCAATGTGAGCGGCATACTAAGTTTCATTTATGAAAACTGTAATAAATTATATTTATTAAATTTCTCTGGTGTGTACGTACACACACACACACACACATATATATATAGTGTATGTGTATGTACACGCCTTCAATATAATGCCATATACAAAAATACAAAATAGCATTTCTGTTTTTTCTTTTTGTTTTTTCATAGCGTAATAGCGAAATGGAAATGGAGACGGTGTTATACAGAGGCAGCATCATGAATGAAATGCTGTAACAGTGTAGTTAAAGATGGAAGGCAAATGAATCATGGCAGCTTGTAGTATATTGTTAGAGTCAAAAGTTACATCACTTCAAAAACAAACCTACTATTGCCTGAAACTTGTTTTCTAAACAGCAGATGCAAAAAAAAAAAACAAAAAAAAAACCGCAGTATATATTTGTGTGTGTGTGTGTGTGTGTGTGTGTGTTTTATAAACCACATTTCTAGTATGCAACAGATGTACTTTTGACCATTATCATCTAATGGTATTATAATAATAGACGTACAGTTTGCGTGAAACATTAGAAATTGGCATATACACTAACCATATAATGAACGTTTGAATGTAACGACGTAATAACTTGTGTTTTTATTTGTACAATATGTAGCGGCCCAGTAACGTACATAAATACATACATACATATCAATAGAAAGAAGATAATATCACTGTGTATTCCATACGACGATACATAAAATTACAAATAATATTATGCACACACGTATAACGATCTGTCTATACAAATATAGAAATGGCGATAGGTGTAATATTTTAGTTCAGAGGAAGTTCTCTTAAGAGACTGTGTATTAAAAACGCAGAGCTCGCTCAGAATGACATCCACGAATCATCAGACACCGGCATTTCGGCCTAATTTGCCCACCTCAGTCGCGAACACTCCTGAACATTGTGAGCTCTGCTGGAATTTTAAAAAATTTTTATAGCGAAATAAGCAAACAAAATACACGCTGGTTTGCGTGCGCGTGCGTATATATATATATATATATATATATATATATATATATATATATATATATATATGGGAGAATATACAAATAATAACAACAGACGAGGACAGGTGATGTAAATAACAAAAGTATATATTAGTATGACGCTCGGGAATACGGAAAGTCTTTGACGTTTCGAGCTACGCTCTTCAACAGAAAGAATACGGAGACAAGGAGAAAAATAAAATTGAGAAAAAAAAAATTATATATATA
The DNA here is from genome assembly GCF_046866305.1 of Octopus bimaculoides. Lineage (NCBI taxonomy): Eukaryota > Metazoa > Mollusca > Cephalopoda > Octopoda > Octopodidae > Octopus > Octopus bimaculoides. The sequence goes on from NC_142930.1 coordinate 129,955,795, forward strand.
TATAAGTGTGTGTGTGTGTGTATCGTTCCACTCATTGAAGTATATAGCATTACACAAGTTGAAATGCTAATATTGTAATTATATGATGCACAATACTTTAGTATTTAAATAGTACATATTTTTTCTTTATTTTGTTACAGTTCTTGTTTTATATATTTTAATACTCTCTTTGTTGCTACTATCCAACCACACACACACACTTCCTTGTCAGATGTACCTAGACACATTTAATAAAGCAATGTTACCATCCACATGGCATTCCATTATCCAAATATCAATAACAAGCAGTTGGCTTAACTATATCCCTCTCCTCTTCTTCCTCCACCACCACCACATCATCATCATCATCATCATCTATTGTCTGTTTTCCACGCTGGGGGCTGGACGGTTTATCAGGAGCCAAAACACTGTGCCAACTCTACTGTAGGTTTCTACTATTGAATGCCCTTCCTAATGCCGACCACTTTACATTGTGTATTGAGTACTTTTTTACATGGCACAAATACCAGTAGGGTAAGCAATTTAAAAA
>NC_142930.1:129961323-129963823 GCF_046866305.1 Octopus bimaculoides
TAGAATTATATCCATTGCTTATGGCATTTCCTTTAACCAGTTTGTATATGTATATTATATACATATATATATACATTCTCATATTAATGTGTTTGGGAACTTGATAATGAAGCTATGTGTTATCAACAATATGTCAAAGGGAAAATACCTCAGGGAGTATTCAGCAAAACTAAATACAAATACAGCAGAGTTTCACATGTGTAAAATATAGAGAGTCGAAAATCTTCAATCAATTAAGATGATCCAAGCAATTAGTGGACATATATATATATGTATGTATATATATATATATATATATATATATATATATATATATATATATATATATATCATTATCATCATCATCATCATCATCATTTAATGTCTGCTTTCCATGCTGGCATGGGTTGGATAGTTTGACTGAAAACTGGTAAGCTGGCGGGCTGCACCAGGTCCCAAACTGATTTAGCAATGTCTCTACGACTGGATGCCCTTCCTAATGCCAACCACTCCAGGAGTGTAGTGGGTGTTTTTTACACACCACTAGTATGGGTGCCAATGACCTGACACAAGTGTCAGCCACGACTACGGTCTCACTTGGCTTAACAAATCTACACAAGCACAGTATATTGCCAAAGGTGTTGGTCACCTGTCACTATATATATATATATATATATATATATATATATATATATATATATATATATATATATAAGACCCTATCATATTTGTATTTAGTATGCAGAATGCTCCCCTGAGACAGTATTCCTGAATATTATAATGATAATATTCCTGGTCAATGTCACTAATATATCCCTCTATTTTTGTATATGTATGTAAAATCCATTTTTTAGAATGGGGTTTCAACCCAATATTTACATGCTACACACACACACACACACACACACACACACACACACACACACACACACACACACACACACACACACACACACACACACACATTATATAACCATTATTCTTGCAACAAATAAAATTCACTTCACTGAAAAAATTGAATAGAGTGAAACATGCCCCTTGCTTTCATCAGTTGCCTTTAAAGACCAAATGTATTCTAATATACACCGTACTTATCCAAAAATTTAAGGTGGCGAGCTGGCAGAAACGTTAGCATGTCGGGTGAAATGCTTAATGGCATTTTATCTGTCTTTACGTCCTGAGTTCAAATTCAGCTGAGGTTGGCTTTGCCTTTCATCCTTTCGGGGCGATAAATTAAGTACCAGTTGCATACTGGGTTGATCTAATTGACAGCACCCCCACTCACCAAAAATTTTGGGCCTTGTGCCTAGAGTAGAAAAGAATATTGTCCAAATATTTTGGTCAAGTTGTCTTATTGTAGTTATCTCCCTTCTCTACTTTTTTTTGTTTTTATATTTTTAAACACCCTAAAATAAAGTTTTTGCTTAGTAATTACTTGGATAATCCCTTATGATCAGAGTTCTTTTTAACTATATCTATATACATTTTGTAGGAAGTCAAATGTTATGGCCGGTCATAAAGTGACCATTGGTTTCATACCTATCAAGCACTTAGCAGTATAGATACAAAACCAATGGTCACTCTATGACCAGTCATGACATTTAATTTCCTAAAAAAATATATTACTGCTCTAACATTTTAGAGTTCCAAAGCCTAATTTCTCAAGATTGGTATTTAGGCAGTATGTGTGTGTGTGTGTATCATACATAGATGCATACATACATGCATGCATGCATACATGCAGACATGCATGCATGCATGCATATATACATGCATAAGTATGCATTTATGTATGTATGCATGCATGAATGCACGTATGTATGTATGCATATATGTATGTATGTGTAATGAGCGAGAGAGAGAAACAGACAGCCAGAGCTGATGTACATACTCACACATGCACACATGACTGTATATGAATAAGATTTGTGATATAAATTAGAAATAAATGATTACAGTAGAGTGAAATCATGCACAATTCTTGTGAGTTAAGATGTCATATTAAGAAGATCCCAGTAATATGTTGAACTTGAAACCTAAATAATCAGTTTTCTTCTTCTCATTCAAAAGAAAGAAAGAAAGTAATGTCAGTCTAATATAGAACCAAGAAAATCTCCTCACAAATACTCAGATTTCTGTGTCACTGGGTTGAAGCTTGAGTGGTGATAAAAAAAAAATTATATAATTTGATGTATTTAACGTCACTGTCTCTTAAACAATGTCACCAATTTAGTTGTTTTTTTTTTGTTGAAGACATAATGCTTGACTTTTGCCATCCTTGTACGTAATACAGTTTCTGTGAAGTTAAGTTCATAACTGGCTTTCACTATCCACCTGGAACCACTTACATTTGTAATGCTCTTATGAAAAGCACTATTATCACAACACATTATATACCCCATTCCCCTGTTAATATAAGTATTCTTGTTTACATAGGAAACCGTTGCTTTATGTATTACATATATATACTACATATATATATATATATATATATATATATATATATATATACACATACACA
>NC_142930.1:129968823-130006323 GCF_046866305.1 Octopus bimaculoides
ATTTGATGCAATGAATTGTGAGATACGTACCTGAAAGATAAACAGAAAAAAACAATATTTAGAATATATACAATAAAAACACTATCATACAACACATGAGATAACAAGAAAATGTAGTAATTAAAAAAATTGTATTGCATAACTAATCTAATGTAAGGTATTAATTTAAATTGTTTCTGAGGAACTGCAACAAAAAAAAGTTTGGTTAAGATCATCTCTTTTATGGATACACCACTATACATAAAGGATTTTAGGTGGGGCATTTAATGGCGCATTCAACTCTATGGTACTTTTCATTGTGCAATTGTAAAATTTCCTCAAGTAGTTGCACTCAAGCTTTGCATTTTAAGTTAAGACATGCTCTGTACTCTTGTTTGCAATATATTGTTCATGTTTGGAAGAATGTGAAGAATAATCATGAAGAATCATCAACTTCCTTATCCAAGCTGGCAAGCTAAAAGACTGCATGCGAAATTTTTTTTTCCCACGGGAGTTCTGGACCCCAGTAATGAACTCATTTGCATACAGCCAATCAGAGCTCACCTTGAAAATCCACATACTATTACAGTACAGCCAGTCAGGCATAGAATGGTGTATGCCACTCTGTGAGTACAGCATAGCAGGTCTCACATAAGCACCAAATTCCCCACTCCACCATCCTCATAGATCAATTGAGCACCGTCTCTATATGGAGCTAACATTAGGTACCTATGCACAAACTGATATTGGTGATACTGCATGTACCCATTGATGTATGCAAGGAGGGCGCAATACGACACAACACCATATTGATTACATTTCCAGATCAACAACAACATTTTAAATTAGGGATGTACAAAATCAGTCAAAAAATTAGGAAACTACACTCATTTACATTTTCTAGTAAATTACGCAAATTGGCAACACTTATGGCATCATCAGTGAGTATCTCTCCATTCACTTTATACACTAAACTTCACATTTGTCACCCCTATTAACCCGTTTAGAACAGCTACATTTTGCTATAATGCACATTTTCCACTGAACCCAACCGCCAACACCTCTTATGTCCATCTCCTAAGTTTCTGCCTTCTGGCTTTCATTTCATACACACCAGCTCAATTTGATTCATCTTCAGTTGAAAGACACCTGCTGTTATATTCTTGTTTGTATTTGTAATTGTGTACCATGTTATCCATTTTTTGTCATTGTTGTCGTACACATTCGCTGGCTTTCTTACAAAAAATCTAATGCTCTTAGCTTAGACTTTTTGCAGGGCAGCCAGATCGAAAAGTCTCAAGTATAACTGCCTGAAACTGTAAAGACATCTGGTAACTTGACTGACAAAAGAAGGCCACGAATGACACGTCCATTTTTTCCTGTCCTTCTAATTGTTGTTTTTTCTGTCTGCCTTTGTATCATCTATCTGTCCAGTTGTTTTATTGTCCTCTATTGCATTTTTGTTCCATTATACATATATATATCATCATCATCATAATTGTTTAACGTCTGCTTTCCATGCTAGCATGGGTTGAACGATTTGACTGAGGACTGGTGAACCAGATGGCTACGCCAGGCTCCAATCTAATTTGGCAGAGTTTCTACAGTTGGATGCCCTTCCTAATGCCAACCACTCCAAGAGTGTAGTGGGTGCTTTTACGTGCCACCGGCATGAAGACCAGTCAGGCGGTACTGGCAACGGCCATGCTCAAAATGGTGCATTTTATGTGCCACCTGCACAGGAGCCAGTCCGGCGGCACTGGCAATGACCTCGCTCGAATGTCTTTTCACGTGCCACCGGCACAAGTGCCATCAGTTTCCATCTACTAAATCTACTCACAAGGCCTTTATTAATAAAAGATAGCTGTTATATATACAATACTGCTATGGACTGTTGAAAGAAAGTTAATTAGCTGTAGATGAAATTTTAACAAAAGCTGGAACTAGTCTAGCTGATCTCTCTTTTTATGTCCTCAGTGAAACTACACAAGGAAAAACAGTAGTTTATGACAGTCCAGTATATCTAATTAAATTTAATAGATTTACACATACTGTGCTAGCTTTAAAATCACAAGTTTATTCTGAAACATATCATTTCATCAAAATTTTCTAAATCTCAGAAAGGTCAATATTGTGAAGTATTGTTATGGAATGGTTAGTTCAATGAAGAAGATCTTTATAAACACTCTAGTTCCTAAAGCTGGTTTACAGAGCGTCTTTGTTGATCAGTGTCGCATGATCAGACAAACCGATAAAGATAAAGACTTTTGTAGCATTTATCTTTTACCTTTTACTTGCTTAAGTCACTGGACTGCAGCCATGCTAGGGAACCATCTTGAAGGGTTTTGCTTCTAGAAATCAACCCCAGTACTTACTTTTATATCAGTTTGATTCTTATTTTGCTGGTGTCTATTGACAAACCACTAAGTTAAGAGAACACAAACAAGCATACACCAGCTGTTAGGTAGTGGCAGGGGACACACAGATACACACACACACACACACACACACACACATACACACACACGTACACACACACGCACACACACACACACACAAACACACACATACATATCCATTAGCCAAATTCACTCACAAGGCATTGATCAACCTGGGACTATATATAGTAGAAGATACTTGCCCAAGGTACTGTGCAGTGGAACTGAACCCCCAAACCATATGGTTGCAGAGCAGGCTTCTTTGTTGTGAAAATCGTATTTACAAAAGCATTGTGATCAGGACTCAATAAAATATCACAGACAGTCTGCTTAGGATAACATGGATGAGTATCGTCCGAACTTTAAGTGGTTTCACTTTATCACTATAGTTACTGCTGTCTGATTATGCTCTTATTTAGTAGAGAAAATGAAAACACAATCAGACTGCAGTAAGTATAGTGCTAATCCACATTGTTCTAATACTGTCTTTGATACTGTTTGAAGAGAACTAAGTCAAAAAGTGATTTCCATCATCATCATCATAGTAGTGTAAGGGAAAAGTAAAAAGAAAATTTTTCTAGTACAGGAACGAAATTTGCTTAGGGGGTACAAACCCAGTTTTTCGGTGCACCCCAACAAAAAATAAAAATTTAGAGGGTGTGCTTGCATCCCTGCGCCCTCTGTTTCTGAGCCTATGAGCACATATTCATGTTTTACATGTTTTACTTTCCCCCTCTCCTTGTCTTTTCGTAGTCATCAGCTATCTACAGAATGGTCACCTATGGGTTTGGTCATTTTTGAAAATATCAAAATGCCACAGAGAGAAAAGAATACATATGCCACCTACAACATTTCATTCACACACAAAAAAAAAAAAACCCCCAAAAAATTAGAAATTAAACAGTGAAAAGAACCAAACAGTAAACAGACAGTTTAAACATTTATTCTCCTTAGTATACCTCTAATTCAAATATCACTGTAATTTTATATTTCTGCCACGAAATAAAGGGAGAGGAGAACAAACTAAAAAAAAATGTCCATTTTTTTCATTAGTTGTTAAATGTTCTTTAGATAATTTCCCACAATATTCCTTAGCAACAACTAATGCTGTAATTCATTCATTCATTTTTTTTTTTTTCTAATCCTCATTATTGACAAATACAAATGAGGTGGTGCTATTTCAAATATTAGAAAACATTTTAAAATCAGGAGAGACCAGCCCAAACAGGATGCATCCAAGCCAATTAAGAAGATGCAGTTCGCATTTCATATTTGCTTTTCTGTTTAGATAGTCTAAATGATAGGTGATAAACACGTTCAGACTGTAAAGCTGTGTTCCCATTGCGCAAGTAAGAGTATGGTTTCGACAGCATCTAATTAGACAAGGAACTATTATAGTAGAGAGAAAGACAGGAAAGAAAAGTAGGGGAAAAAAAGTAAAAATATATATATACACACACACACACACACACACACACACACACACACACACACACACACACACACACATATATATATATATATATAAATAAAAAACAGAGGGGAAAGATTCAACAATACATCTGGGATATAAGTTTATAATAGCTGAATGATAAGAGAATATCATCTGCATAAATTATAAACAGGAAGCATGCTCTGATTAATGAAAACAACCAATTTTCTGTGTGTGTGTGTGTGTGCGTGAGACAAAGAGAGATGTGCGAAGATGATAGAGAGAGAAGGAGAATCGAGTGTGTGGGATACAATTGTTGTATGGGTATATGCACAAGAATACACAGAACAAAGTGGGTGAATGAAGATGTGCATGGAAATATATGCGTCTGTTGTGTATGAAGTAATGTGTTTGCTCTATGCACAGCGAAGTTATGGGTAAATAGGACAATAAGACAAGCATATATCTTTTATATTTTCTTTGTTTCAGTCATTGGACTGTAGCCATGCTGGAGCACCACCTTGAAGGGTTTCTAGTCAGTTTCTCCAGCCAAACAGTTATGGGAATGTAAACAAACCAACACCGGTTGTCAAATGGTAGTGGTGGGACAAACACAAGCACAGACACGTATTCTTTTACTTGTTTCAGTTATTTGACTGTGGCCATGCTGGAGCAGTGCCCTTAGTCAAACAAATCGACCCCAGGACTTATTCTTTGTAAGCCTAGTACTTATTCTATCAGTATCTTTTGCTGAACTGCTAAGTTACGGGGATATAAACACACCAACATCAGTTGTCAAGTGATGGTAGGGGGACAAACACAGACACACAAATACATATATATATGTATTCACTCACATGGCATCAGGCAAAGTGCTGCAGAGTAGGACTGTTTATAAAAATGAGAAAAGTGGTGTAGGTAAAGAATTTGAAAATGGAAGGGTACAGGTGGGTACATTGGAGAGTGTACCAAAAGGAAGATGCATTTAAGGTTTTAGATGACTGTTTTTAAAACAGTATCATCATCATTATCATTGTTGTCATTTTTTTTATTACTTAATATACCTTTTATCTTTATTCTTTAATCTTTTTCTTGTTTCAGTCATTAGACTGTGGCCACGCTGGGACACTGTTTTGAAGAATGTTTTTAGTCAAATGAAGCAAACCTGGTACTTATTCCATTAGCCTCTTTTGCTGAGGTGTTAAGTCATGGGGATGTAAACAAACCAACACTGGTTGTCCAGCGGTGGTGGGGGACAAACACAAACACAGAGGCACACACACACACACACACACACACACACACACACACACACACACACACACACAGATATGACAGGTTTTTTTCAGTTTTTGTCTACCAAATCCACTCACAGGACTTTGGTTGACCCAGGGTTATAGCAGAAGACACTTGTCCAAAGTGCCACACAGTGGGACTGAACCCAGAACCATGTGGCTGGGAAGTCCATTACAAGATTACTCATTTTTGCCAGCCAAGTGGACTGGAGCATCATCAAATGTAGTGTTTTGCTCAAGAACACAATGTGTTCCCCAGCCCAGGAATCAAAACCACAATCTTACAATCATGAATCCAACACCCTAACCACTAAGCCATGCGCCTCCATGATATCGCTCATCTGATGGTGACACTCATTAGCACAAACACACACACACACACACATGCATGGAAATGCATGCGTTGGGTGTAAGAGAAACAGAGGATTCAGGTTGGTATAGACATATGATGCATCTTAGGAGAATACAAAAGGGTAAAGAAGTGCTAAGGTATCCAAGAGGAAGGAAACTGAGGAGGAAGAAGTCCAAAGATGGTATGAGCAAAAATGATAGAAAGCTTATCCCAAGAAGCTCAATCTCAAAAAAGAGATGACAAAAGAATGCAACAAATGGCAAGACTACTGTGTTGGTTGGAAAGATGTCCTATCCATTGCAAGCATGGAAAAGCAGACATAAAAATGATGGTGGTGGTGGTGGTGGTGGTGATGATGATGATGGTGGCGGCAGCGGTGGTGGTTTTGGTGGTGGTGGTGGTGGTGATGATGATGATGATGATGATGATGATGATGGCGGTGGTGGTGGTGGTGGTGGTGCTGCTGCTGCTGCTGCTGCTGATGATGATGATGATGACGATACCACACAGACATATAATTTCCTTTCTAATTTACATTCCTCCTTGTAGTGTTCATTTTTTAATTTATCATCTTCTCTCTTTCCATTAAGAAATTTTCGCTGCTTTTCTTTTCTTTTTTTTACTGAAGAAAACCAGTTTCCACACAGAAATTAATTCAATTCAATGCACACATATTTTACATATGTCACTGTCAGTACAAGTGAGAAAGGAAATTTAACATCAACTTTTGTTGTTGATACAACACTGACATTAAGATAATTGTCATATCTAATCACTTTTCATTGAGTTGATTAAATAAATATATTGTTATCACAAGAGCCACTAATTTAGTCTACAATAGTAATTATCTAAAATAATAAGTTTATAGGTTGAATATCCAAATCACTGTTTAAATATCTTTTTTTTTTTAATCTAGGCATAAGGTAAAGCAATAAATGAGCCACTGTGAGGTTACTTGACATGCTTGTAAAGGCAGCCAAATCTCTCTCCAGCCACACACTCGGGTGTTATAAAAAGGAAAGTTCATGTTGGATAATGTGTGCCTAGATACATCATCCCTAAAAGGGAAAAAAAGGTGGTTTTGTCATAGCTGGAATACCCTTGATTACATGTCTGTTTGATCAGGGCAGACCTGGGGTTAAACAACAACAGCAATAATACTTAGTGAATCACTTAGGTGATGAAGTATTAGGAACAGGTTTTTTTTATCAAAACACCTACAAAAATCATATTCCACAAAATACACAGATGTTAATTAATTAGTAACTGCAAATTAAGAAAAAGTAAATCACTAAGGAATTTGTAGTGGGGGGAGTTTAGCTCAATCGGTTGAGCATCGTGACGTATAATCACGGAGATGTGAGTTCGAGTCCACAGCTAACCACCTACACTTTTTTCTGCAAAATAGGGGTAGTTTATCTAGATCAGGCTATATTATTAGCATTATCATGCGATTGAGAATTTAAAATCACTTCTTTAACTTTCTAAGACATCTCAACGCCTCTAAAAGCAAACTTCGTTTGTTTGTTTACGTTTGTCGTAATTTGAATTTAGTATATATATATATATATATATTGTGTACAGATCAGTCATTGGTGCATTCTATCCAGTGAGGTTATATAACCTTGACCAATTTAAACTAAAATCAGATGTTAGAAAATAGGTTCATATTTTCTGATAAGACTAATAATCTGTACAAAGTCAATAACAATCTTTTGCTACAAGATACTATTTCCACTAAATATAAAAAAAGCTAGCACAGGTATATGAGGGGGTACTCAAAAGCAACTGGAAAAGTTCTCTGTGAGACAAACCCATTGTAGTTCTGGCTTTGGCCATTAGAAGCCACTTGATGCAACCCTCAGGCATCAATCTGCTGACCGGTGTTGTTGGGTGAAGTCATACTACTATGTGGTGCTTCTCCCCCGTTCATTGATTTTTGCAATGGCTGAAATGAAGGAACAGCATGCTTCCATGAAATTCTGCTTTCTGCTGGAGAAAACAGCAGCTGAAACAGTTGTCATGCTTGAAACAACTTACATGGATGCTCCATGAGCAAAACACAAGTTTACAAATGGTTTCCATACGTTAGAAATGGTCACTTGTTGCTCGAATACCAACCTCATTCAGAATGACCACCAACCTCCCAAAACAAATGAAAATATCTTGAAAATTCAGAAACGGATCTTGGAGGACTGTCACTAAACAATTGACAAACTTGTTTATATGACTGGTGTGTCCTGGAGCTGTTACCAACGAATTTTGAGCGAGGAATTGTGAATAAAAAGAGTTGTAGCAAAATTTGTGCATCACTTGCTCATGGAAGATCAAAAGCAGTCACAAGTGAATGCAGGCCATGAACTGAAAGAACAGTTGGAAGTTGATCAGGACCCTTTTTTTAAAGGTAATCACTGGTGACAAAATTTGGTGCTACAGAATTTGCAAATGTGGAGGAGGTGAAGAAAAACACTATGGAGGCATTAAAGAGCATCACTTGGCAGGAGTTCCAGCATTGCTTCAATTAGTGGAAAATGTGTCTGGACATTTACTTCAAATAGAGAATACTTTGAAAGCAATAAAAGTGTAAACATGTAAAACTAATTGAATAAAATAATATTGCAAAATTCCTGATTCTTTTGGGTACCCCCTTGTAACAACATTAAAGATGAGGTTAAATTCCTTGCTAAATGAAATAAAATTGATGAGGCTGGAGTGCTTAGCTAAAAGATCACAAACCTTATTTTAGCAAGAAGCCCAACTGTAGATTTTTAAACCCAGCTAAAACTGAAATAGGCTTAAAAGCCCCAAAAATGTACTTAGACATATTAATAATAAATAGAATTAGAGAGACTACTAAACTACAACACTATCATAGATTGGTTTAGGAATATAAAAGGTAAGCATAGAGCTATATTTACACAATTTGATATTGTATATTTTTATCCCTTGATAAAAGCAGCCATGTTGTATTTTGAGTGTAAATGATTGCCTGAAAATACACAGCACACAATACAAGCTTGTCCATCCATTGTATTTTCAGAGGCATGAGATTAATGGTAGCTCACATTTAAATCTTGTGCCTGAAGATTGCACTAAGGCACCAGACATGTTAAAATATACTGTCTGAAATACTTTTATCACATGAAACTAATAGTCGTATATAAAATCATATATTGTGTTTATCAAATTATATATATATATATATATATATATATATATATATATATATATATATATAAGTGTGTGTGCATGTGTATATGTGAATATACTGTTACATTATACATTTACAAATATTTTCCACGCATTAGACGCATTGGACGCTATAGAGATGATGAAAACAATAGATATATTTTAAGAATCTAATCTAAAGATCACTATTAATATCTTCATTTCTGCCTGGTCTATCTATTTGTTTCTATCGCTCCCTTTCTCATCCCCTACCCCTTATCTCCATTCACTCTTCTCATCTCTCTCTCTCTCTCTCTCTCTCTCTCTCTCATCTCTCTCTCTCTCATCTCTCCTCCTCTCGCACTATTAGTTTTAAGGATTGCCTATTTATGTCTATTTGAGACATGAATGAAAGCTGTACTTTTATATATGAATGTGTTTGTATGTGAATATTTTTTGTTTCTCTGTGTGACTGGAAAAGATATCTAGCAGACATCAATAGTTAACTAAATGTTTTCTGAGTTAATTTCATTGAGATCTTAATTGATACAAATAACAATCTGTTCTTCTTGTCTAATTACTTCTTTTTTTCTTCTCAACAAAAATATATACAAAAATAACTTACTACAAGAAATTACCAAAATTTACTTTTTACTTCTAGGTTCCACGATACCTAAACTTTTGACCTTTTAAGTGCTTCAGCATGCATGATCTAATTAATGAGATATAGATACTTGATCTAAGGAGGTTGGTTCAATCCTTTGTATAAACCAGGATATTGCATTAAAACTTTGTACCAACCCACCTTGAGATTGTTCTGGTTCTATGATACAAACATCCTGTTTTAAAGTGGTCTAATCAAAAATTCATGTTAATTTATGTTCTAAACATAAATAATGATAAATAACATAAATAAAGCTTGATAATGATATTATTTTTTTAGATTCTTCATTATTTTCCAAATTTATTGAAGCAACAGAAATATGGTAAGAAAAGGGTTAGGAAAACTGAAATAAATGGTTTTATATATTTATTTTTTAAATTCTTTTACATGTTTCAGTCATTTGACTGCAGCCATGCTGGAGCACTGCCCTTAGTTGAACAAATCAACCCCAGGACTTATTTTTTGTAAGCCTAGTACTTATTTTATCAGTCTCTTTTTGCTGAAGTACTAATTGACGTAGTAAACACACCAGCATCAGTTGTCAAGCAATGGTGGTGGGACAAACACGGTCACACACACATGCATGTATTCATTCATACACACACACACACATACATACGATGAGTTTCTGTCTACCAAATCTACTCACAAGGATTTGGCCAGCCCAAGGCTATAGTAGAAGGACACTTACCCAAGGTGCCACACAGTGGGACTGAACCCTGAACCATGTGGCTAGTTAGCAAGCTAACCCTAACCCTAACTCTAACCCTTACCACACAGCCACTCCAGTTAATAGAATTTATGTTTTAAATCTGGTACTTATTCTATTGGACTCTGTGGTTGAACTGCTATATTAAAGGGATATGAGCAAGTCAACACCAGTTATCAAAAGGTGGAGGGGACAAGCACACACACACACACACGCACACACATGCACACACACACACACGCACACACACACACGCACACGCACACACACACACACACACACACACACACACAACAGGTTTCCACACAGTTTTTGTCTACCAAATTTACTCACACGGTATTGAAGATACTAGTCTAGGTTGCCACGTAGTGGTACTGAAACCAAAACCACATGGTTGCAAAGTGAACTTCTAAACCACACAGCCAAGATTTTGTATTTGTTATTCTCCTTCCATACTTGCCACACTCTTATAGGACAATTTTCTTTCCTGACTTCCATATTTAGTAAAAACAGCTGCTGACTATTCCAGTTAAACACACTCAGTTCTTGTTGCTTTTTCTTTCATTTTATGATGGCTGTATACAGCCTTTTAGTCTGTCAGAATTGTAAGAGATTCAGGCAAAAAATGATGATACCAAAATAAATCTAACACATTAAGAAAACAAAAAAAAAGAAAAAAAGAAAAAGAAAGAAGGTAAAAAATTCCTCAGATACAATGATTTACACTGGAAAAAATATTAAAACTTGCTTAAAGCATCTGAGCTCTTCTGACAAATGTATATAGGATATAAATCTCAGGTCAAATGATAAGAATTTTGAATTATTTCAGTTTATCAACAAGATTTTTTAAAATATAAATACAAAAAAAAAATCAATAAACATGACGCTGTAAGGCAACAGATATTACATTTCGCTGATTCAATTAGTTTTTTTTTTTTTTTCTCTTATATTTATATAGTTTATTTATTTATTTTGATGGACATTTGGTGGTAGGAAACATGAAGATGCAAGCAAATCTTAAACAAACAGATTTCAAGAGAAACAGAAGGGAAAATAATCACAGAAGAATAATATCAGCAAAAGACAAGGGACATCCTCAGATTATCAGTGCACAAAAACAGAAAGAGGTTCATCACTGACTTTGTAATATACCAACCAAGACATAAAAATAAATAAAGGTGCAGGAGTGGCTGTGTAGTAAGTGGCTTACTTACCAACCACATGGTTCTGGGTTCAGACCCACTGTGTGGCACCTTGGACAAGTGTCTTCTACTATAGCCTCAGGCCAACCAAAGCCTTGTGAGTGGATTTGGTAGACAGAAACTGAAAGAAGCCCGTCATATATATATATATATATATATATATATATATATATATATATATATATATGTATATTTTTGTGTGTCTGTGTTTGTCCCCCCGATGCTGGTGTGTTTACGTCCCCGTAACTTAGCAGTTCAGCTAAAGAGACCGATAGAATAAGTACTAGGCTTACAAAGTATAAGTCGTGGGGTGGATTTATTCAACTAAAACGTGGTGCTCCAGCATGGCCACAGTCAAATGACTGAAACAAGTAAAAGAGTAAAAGAGTAAAGCCAATTTTGGACTGCAAAAATAGTGGGACCTTATGTTCTGCAAATTACAAGAGAGGATCATCAGGGCATTTCCTAAGCTAAATTTCAGTAATGATCATGACAATGATGATGATGATGATGACGACAACGATGATGAGTGATGGAGATGATGACAAGGATGATGATGATGAGGATGATGATGACGATAACAACAACAACAACAACAACAAGAGCTAAGGGCCATAACTCAAGTGAGACAATGGTAAGAATTAGGGTAAATAAATTAAGGCTCTGAATGCTGTGTGTCAAAAATTCTTAATTATTTGAAATTCTCCTCTTAGTTGTAGCAGAAAGAAAGGAAAAAAAAACAAAAAACAAACGGGAGTCATTAGCAACTCTCAATAAATAAATAAATAAATAAATAAATCAAAGCAAAAGTTGTTTGGGTAGGGGGTAGTTTCCAAAAATAAAGAATTACTCAAAGTTAATTTAGACATCTGATCTTTATATGCATGTAAGGGGAACAACAATGGACATGTTTTGGTCTATTGGACAACATCAGTCAAACCAGGTTTGCTAATTAGTATAATGTGAATATGAAACTGGTTTTCCTGTTTTTGAAGTTCAATATTTTATGTGGATACCTTTCAAACCTTCTTGTGCTAGTTCTTTGATAATAGTTAGGAAGGGGACATCTTTAACGCTTTCAATATTTGGTTAAACGCTGATGTGAAAAAAAAGAAAAAGAGTTTCGCATTCTAAACTTTAACTGAATTCTTCAGAAAAAAAATCTAAGATTTATTAGATTTAAATGAAAATTTTAAAGAAAGAAGGATTCAGAAAAACACAAGAAATATGATTGATTGCTTTCTAAATATTTTCAAGCAAAAAAAAAAACAAAAAAGAGTTCTTGAAAGGTCTTTCTTTGAGAGGATTAGTGACAAAGAAAATGGAGAAATGGCATTCTTTGATGTGACTACTGAAGAGTGGAATATGGTAGTGAGAAAAATTTTCAAGAGGATCAACAACATTAGAATAAATTGAGGTGTGTGTGTGTAAAGTGCATGTGTATCTTTCTTTTATCCTTTACTTATTTAAGTCATTTAGCTGTGGCCATGCTGGAGCACCGGCTTGGAGGGTTTTGGTCAGATAAATTGACCCCAGTACCTATATTTTTTTGAAGTTTGGTACTTGTTCTATTGGTCTCTTGGCCAAACTGCTTATAGGGCCATTAACAAACCAACACTGGTTGTAAAGTGGTGATAGTGGTGGCAGGTGACAAACAGACAGAAAATCACACACATATGTATATGTGTGCACATAATCTTTTTTTATATTTCATTCTTTCATTTGTTCCAGTCATTTGACTGTGGCCATTGTCTTAAAAAAGGAAGGATACATTGTATAATGTAGATTTAGACATGGCTGTAGGGTAGTAAGTTTGGTTCTTGACCATATGGGTCCAAGTTCAGTCCCACCAAAAGGCACTTTGGACAGGTGTCTTCTACTATAGTGTTGAGCTGACCAAAGCCTTGTGAGTGGAATTGGTAGAGGGAAACTGAAAGAAGCCCATCATATATATATATGCCTGTCTGTTTATCTATCTATCTATACACACACACACACACACACACACACACACACACACACACACATACATACATACATACATACATGCATACATGCATACATACATACATACATATTGTGTGTTTATCTTTGTATCTGTGTTTGTCCCCCACTGAGAACTGGTGTTGGTGTGTTTACATCCCTGTAACTTAGCAGTTCAGCAAAAGGGATCAATAGAATAAGTACCAGGCTTAAAAAATAAGTCCTGGGGTTGATTCATTCAACTGAAATTCTTTAAGGTGGTGCCCCAGCATGGCCACAGTTTAATGCCTGAAACAAGAGAAAAGAAAGGGATAATGTCTGAAAAAAACCCCAAAAATGAACAGATGACTATGGCTGGAGGCTGGAATGCATTTGATCAAAAATCAATCAGGATTGATCTCGGGAAAAACAACTGCAACAGCTTCACAATTTTGTTTGTAAATATGATTAACCATATCAGTGTTGTAAGTTCTATAATAATTAGAAATAATTATAATAATTACTGAAAATCCATGTATCTGTTTGAATAACTAATGTCGCTCCCACAGGATAGAGCAATAACAACTGATTTTTACAAAGGAAAAAGAGAAAAGACCTCAATGCTCTGCCAACTATTCTGTTATTTTAAGGTTTGTGATTGCTGATTCAATTATTATTCAATATTGTAACTGAATAATAATTGAATCATTAATTACCAAATTTAAAATGATACCCTAAAACAAAACAAAAACAAAAAAAAAAAGAAAGAAAATAAAGGAATGCATATAAATGAATGCACTTAAATGTAATTTTGAATATTTATACATATAGAAGGTATAACCAAATTTATCTTTGGGTGCACCAATAGTCCAGGGTTTTGAAGAAATAAGCCTTCCAGCACTTGTGTGTGTGTGTGTGTGTGTGTGTGTGTGTGTGTGTGTGTGTGTGTGCACATGTGTGTATGTATGTGCATGTGTGCATATGTATATATATATATATATATATATTTTATATATATGTATATGTATATGTATACATATACGTGTACACACACACACACACACACACACACACACACACATATATATATATATATATATATATATATATATATATATATATATATATATATATATACGTATGAATGCCTGTATATAAATATCAGGTTTATTCCTGTTTCCTTTCACTAATTCTTAATCTTTCTGCTTCAAGCCTTGCTCTATTTTCATCTTGTGTTTCATTTGTCTTCTTTCAGCTCCTTTCTTCTTTTCTTCCACCTTGACTTTTACTTTTGTTTCTTCTTGTGTCTCGTTATCATCTTACAGAACTTTTTCTTTCCAATTCCCATCAAGCAATTCCAAACTAGTGATAATCTCCAGCTTCTTTCTACCAATTGGAGTTGAGCAGTTTCTCTGTGATTGGGAATTTCTTTGTCTGTTACACTTGCAATTACCTGATGTTTATGAGAAAAAGTTGTTTCTTCATTCTCTTGCTTTCATGTTCCAACCAACTACTTTTGTTTTCTATCTTATTCTCACATACTCACTCTGTTTTCTTACCTCTCTATCAAGAATTATATAGTCATCAAGCTCTCTCTCTTTTTTTTCTTTTTTTTTCTCAATCAAAATCTACCTCTACTACTCTTCATTTCCTAAATACTTTCTCAAAATGGTATTAGGAATTCTTTTCTCTGTTTCTCACTCATATATTGTGTGTGTGCATTTGTGTAAATGAATATGTATGTGTATGTGTGTGTGTGTGTGTGCATAATCATCATCATCATTGTTGTGTCGACGCCCCCAGGCGAAGAAGTAGGATCTCCCAAGACATATAAATAGAGGTAGTCTGGCCATGATAGGAGTGTTGAGTAGCAGTCGAGTAGCAGTTGTGTAGTGGTTGAGTAAAGATCATCCGAAGGTGCTAGATAGCAGTAGCGTTGAGACATAACAATCATCATCATCATCATTTAATGTCCATTTTCCAGAACTTTATTTTGATTCTTTCCAACTTACCTCTTTTACCAAAACTGTCTTTTCCTCTCTTACTCTTTCTTCCATGACTCCCTATATTTATGTTTACCTGACTGTTTGTCTTTCTTGCTGGCTGGCTGTTTCTTTCACCCACTCCCCACTCTCCCCCTCAATGAAATACCATCTATTTATCTACCCAATATGCCTTTTTATAATATTCTGTTTCACTCTCTTTTACTTGTCTCAGTACAGCCACTAATTTCTCATTTTTACATTTGTATTTTGTGATAGAAAGAAGCAAATCTAGTAGACCCCACTCAAAATGGAAAGAAATGCAACTTGGTCATTTATAACAGTGATTATTTAATAAATATATACACTATTAACTTATTCAGTTGTGATCCATTTTTCAGACCAAACAGTCTGTTGTAGTCCCTTTCTTACAGATTTGCATTGGTAGCAGATTATTTATTTATTTAATTATTTGAGTCGAAAATGTGATACAGTGTTCCTTGCCTTTGTAGGTCTTCTTTGACTGATGAAATCAATGTAGTTGAATCTCATAGCTCAACAGTTATGATTTTATATTCTAACTACATTCTGTGGTGTCCCATGAACAAAACACATGACTCAACTCATTTGGTAATAGTACGGAAAAGAATTTAGAAAATAATGGCTTCATTGTACATAACCAAACTCACTGGAAATTCATGCATAGGTTGGTAGTTAGCAGTGCCATGATAATACTTTAGAACAGTGGTTCTCAACCAGGGTCCATATATGACCCTTGAAGGTCCATATGACTTTTGGGAGTCCATACAAGACTTTGTTGTTGAAAATAATGTGCAACAAATTAGTTATACATCTACTACACTCTCGGAGTGGTTGGCGTTAGGAAGGGCATCCAGCTGTAGAAATTTTGCCAGATCAGATTGGAGTCTGGTGTAACCATCTGGTTCGCCAGTCCCCAGTCAAATCGTCCAACCCATGCTAGCATGGAAAGCGGATGTTAAATGATGATGGTGAATACACAAAATATTTAAATAATTTTTTATACAATTCCTAACAATATTTAATTATAAAAATTCAATAAAAATTTTTAAATATTGAATGGCTATGAGGGTCCAGCCAAGTAAAATACGAATCAAAAGGAGTTCATAGTTTTTTAAAAAATGGTTAAGAACCTTTGCTTTAGAATAAAAAATAACAATACAGTATAAACTCCGTGTGAGTTACTTGAGCAGTCTGGTGGCCAGGTTTTATAGAGAGTGTTAAACAAATATACCATTGGTGTCAGTCTTACTGTTACTAGATATTATTTACTGATTTAATCTAGTTAATCCATAGGAGGGAAAGATATTTAATTCTAAATAAATAAGGAATGTATTAATTGCCTAAGACACATTAGTACTTAAGTTAATTCTAAAACAAACTTACTTTCAGAAGTACTATTTCCAGTGATTTGACAGGAATGAGGTATCAATACATCAAGTAAATTAGTAATAAGAATCAATATCACTTTTATCAGTAACTTCTAAATAGAAATGACTTGTTTCATCTCAGAATCAGCAGTATATTTTAATTTTACTCAATTACAATTTGTCTAAGATTTTCAGTGTGTATAACAAGAAAGATATCAGATAAAAGTTTGTGGAAACTCATTAGTGATAGCTTTTAGATATTGTTTTCACTGAAAATAAAATAACAAACTCAAATCTTTCTTAGAACTTCAATGTATGTGACTGATGTTCTAAGTTTATAAAAAGAGCAGATTTTGAAAAAATTCCATTTTTACTTGCTTTAGATCAGAATCTAGAAAAACATAGATAATTACAATTATTGATGAGACTTGAAATACAGATGAGAAATATAGCTTAAATCTTGGAATGTTTTGTAAACATGGGATATCTTCCTAAAATAACCTGAGTATTGCTCATAGCTATTGAATTTATATAAGTGAGTCAAAATCAAACTTTGTTAGGACAGATAGTTAAAAAAAATTTTTTTTTTAATCCTTCAGTCAGGAGAGAAGGCAATGCTTATGGCCTATTTTAAGATCTCTGAGACTAGTGGGAAGGATGTGAGGAAGGTACTTGCAAACCAGAAACCTGGCATACGAGGGATTGCTGAAAAGTTCCTGGCTTTGGATAAAAGAAAATATAGGAGGATTAGTTAATTATGATTTTATTGAATATATTCTCCTCTCAGATTCACACACTTATTGCAGTGGTCCATCAGTTTTTCTAATCCCTGTAATAGAACTTGGAATGTTTGGCCTCCAACCAGGCCTTTCACAATACCCTTAAAGCCAAAGACTCTTCAGAACCCAAATGCTTATCACTAAAAGCACCAAGGATGCTAATGTTACACCAGATAATGGATTAAGCCTACCACTTAAGAAGGCCATGGTAGGATATGAATTCAGGATGCAAAGAGCCAGAACAAATACTACAAGGCATCTGGCCTGACTTTCTTAGAGTTTCACTCATCCATTATCCTGGATTTATACTTTTTTATCGACTGTGGAAAAATGAAGAGCAAATTTGGCCACAGTGGGATTAAAATTCAAAGAGCCAGATAGCAAACACCACAAGGCATTCCACATAATGCTCTAGTGACTCTGCCAATTTTGTACCAGTGTTAATAAACTTAATGTAGTGAGTTAAGAAACCTTAATTAACATAACACATTTGGGAAGAAAGAAGAATCATTAGCTTAAAAAGATCATTTCTGGACAAGAAAGACAGAGCAGACAACCTCCAAATTTTAATTAATTAAAAATAAAATGTAGTGAGGAATGAGTTTGATTAGTACAATGACACAATCACTTAGCTCATTACATTAAATATTAGCATCAATCTTACCATTTTATTTTCATTGCAAAGGATGTTTCCTAAGTATTTTCTCTGAACTAGTGTTATGGCTTGTATTGTGAGTTAGTGTATGAATTTTATAAAGTTAGACCACCAATTGTATTTCACTAAATGAGATGGCTTAAGATTGATTCTGAAACTATTTGAAAGTAAAATAAGTTGCAAAGGAATTTAAAAGAAAAGCCAAAAACAGACTAAAAAGAAATTCTTTGCCCTTTGATCTTTCTTTTCAGGAATACAAATAAGCAAAGAGAGAGAATTCATTTTCTAATTTTCCACAATGTAACTAATCTAATATTTAGTAATTTATTTTTATGCTGTTTATTAATGTACTGAATGACATTTAACACCCACACACACACACACACACACACACACACACACACACACTGATACATGCACATAGTCACTCAGAACCCTATACATACATATTCAATGAAAAATACTTACACACAGCCAAGACAAACATATAGCCACATATGCAGATACTTACATTATTAAACTTTACACTCATATACATTTTTCTTTTTTTAGATTCATATATGAGGACCAGGAAGAATAGAGAAGAAAATTAAGCTGGTTTTGACAGCTAAATTGACCTAAATAATTACTTCCTTCGCACATGATAAACAACCTTGATTCTTATGTTTAGCGGATTTAATAATTTCATCAAGAAAGGCTGCTGCAAACATTGTGTATGGTCCAAAACAAAACAAATAAATAAATTCAGTAAAGAACAGCAACAACATCAAAAATTTATATTTGCAAACTAAAGAGAAATCTCTGTATAAAATCTTAGATGAAATATAAAATTTGTTGAATAGGCACAGGCATGGCTGTGTGGTAAGAAGCTTGCTTCCCAACCTCATGGTTCCAGGTTCAGTCCCACTGCATGGAACCTTGGGCAAGTGTCTTCTACTATAGCTTTGGGCCGACCAAAGTCTTGTGAGTGGATTTGGTAGACAGAAACTGAAAGAAGCCTGTCATATATAAATGCAGCTCCGTCGTGTGACTTTTAGAGGTCCCTGCAACCTTTTGTTTTGAGACCCCATCCCTTCAATCAAAATTCATAATCTGTGTACCTTTTATTCATAGCTATATTTTACTTTATTCTATCTGAAGTTCAATATTTCATGTTATCCTAAAGAACATCTTTAAAAGTACAACAAGTTAAATTTATTTAGGTCTATTACAAATTTCAATAAGTAAAACTTCCAGACATGAATAAAAGAGCACTTTTATAATTCAGGCAACTTTCAAATACAAACACGGTGCACTTTTCGCTTCGCTAAATCATCGCTCAGTTTAGAATAATCAAGCTGAGAGCTAAGTTTGTGTTCAATAGATATCATAGGCAATCCACAAAGTCTCGTACACATTTGGGGTACAATGTAATATTTTTACAAGAACTTTTGCAGGTACAATGTATTACAATGTTATTTCTTGTATACATTCACACACATACATATATATGTATACATTTACACAAACACACACACACATATAAATATAAAAACTTCAATGAACTTCATATTTAGTAAATTAGTCTCCAACTATTTAGATTTACTTAATCAGTGTTGTGTTGGTAACGAAGAGATCAAAGTTGCTTTTGTTGAAAACTTTTCATCAATGATAATTACTGCAAGTGATTTACTTCAGATATAAATATAACAATTAACCTCAATTAAATAAAAACAATTAGCATATTTGATAACATATAAATCTCTCTACCCATTCATTCACCAAAAATGACTTAGAAATAGCCCCTGGTCTTATATGCCTACACAAGCTGTCAGGTGGGCTAATGTTTAGCCAGACACAGTTAAACTACTGGTAGATCTATCTCATTCACCCCACAACACACTAACATTATTACCCAATCATTAAGTACTGGTACTCCATCAGTTTCGACAATGAGGGTTCCAGTTGATCTGATCAACGGAATAGCTTACTCATGAAATTAACTTGCAGATGGTTGAGTATTCCACAGGTACACACACCCTTAATGTAATCCTTAGGGACATTCAGTGTGATACAGAATGTGACACGGTCGGCCCTTTAAAATACAGGTACTACTTATTTTTGCCAGCAGAGTGAACTGGAGCAGTGTGATATGAAGTGTCTTGCTCAAGGAAATAATACAATGCCAGGAATTGAACTCACAACCTAACAATCATGAGCCAAATGTCCTTAACCACTAAGCCACATGACTTCAACCTAATTGTTATTATTATAGATGGATTGGCAGAATCTGTACTTTTACCCCATATCCCCAAGCATAAAGTTGCCGCTTTGGGTTTGGAGTCTTGCAAGTCGCCTGGCACCCTCCTTAGTGCTGGTGGCTGTAAAAAGCACTCAGTACAATCTGCAGAGTTGATGGCCAAAGCAGATATTGGAGCATGGTGCCATCCTTGGACCATTGGATGTTAAGTAATGATGATGGTAAATGACAATTGGGAAAATGCCATGCAGTATTTGTACTGACTCTTTACATTCTGATTTCAAATCCTGTCAAGGTCAACTGTACTTTTCATCCCTCCAGAATCAATAAAACAAAGTACCAGCCATGCACTGGGGTCACTGCAATTGACTCTTCTTTTAGCCCCAAATTTCTGGCCTTGTGCCTAATTTAGATATAATTATTAATACTATTATTATTAAGGAGGTGGATGGGGAGACTTCTTTAGACAAAATGCTTTGAGATATTATATCCTGTGTTCAAATCTTTCTGAGGTCAGCTTTACGTTTTATTCCTCTGAGGGATGGGTTGATAAACTGAAGTACCAGTCAAATACTGGGACTGATTTCATTGATTGTTCCCTCCCCTCGAATCACCATCATACAAGTGATGTAATTTGTTTCCAGTCTTTCATGAAAAACATGTCTAGCCAAGAAGAAATGTTGTCTTCCTTGGAAACAGATAAAGAAAAGCATCCAGCCATAGAAAATCTACCTCAACAAATTCGATCTGACCCAAGCAAACATGGAAAAGTAGACAGGAAATGGTAATAATGATGATGACATTACTAAAAGGCAGAAGAAAGGGATAAGTGTACCTTCCATTGCCAAGGCCCACATTGGCTAAAACTTAAGGAAAGAGTTAATAAAAAAAAGCTTGACCACAAATGAAAAGAATACAGGGAAATGTGTTTCTACCTAAATGACAATGAATGAAACCAAAAGAATAGGAAAAGAACAAGGGATTCAGAGTTGAAAAGGAACAGAATGTTGATGTTACTGGTTTATCAATACATACAAAGAAATATCGATTGCACAGAAAATGCCAAGAGATTATGCAGACAAAATTTTAGAATAAGATACATTCTGTGATGGCAAAGTTGATTTTGTCTTCATTTGTAATATTTTACTTTCCTGCTTATCACTCGTGAGGTTTTTACCAGTGATGTTAGTAAAAAAGTTTATCTTCTCAAGTTATGCCAACTCATAAGGGCCAGTTTCCTGGTTTTCATGGTGTATAAATTCTCCACCTGGATGGGATGCCAATCCATTGCAAGATTACTCATTTTTGCCTGGTGAGTGGACTGGAGTAATGTGAAATGAAGTGTTTTGCGCAAGAGCATAATGAGTCACCCAGTCCAGGAAACAAAACCACAATCTTACAAACATGAGTCCAACACCCTAACCACTAAACCATGTGCCTCCACCTTACCAGTGATGCTCTGAAGTTTACTACCTATCCATGTTGAATCAAAACAAAGGACCATAGGAATTCCCCTCTATCTTATCAACGACATTGATGAAATAGAGGAGAATTTGAGTGGTCCTTCATGCTGAGTCAACCTGGATAGACACACTGTCCTTTCTTTTGCAGCTGGGGTATCCTTGTACAGCAAGATATTACATCTGTTTCTCTCAACTGGCACAAAGCCACTTCTTACTCAATACTACTCACCACTCCCAGTTGAAGGGCTTTTGTCTGGAAAGGTACTTGGTAACCCTGTTGGTGCTGGTGCTACACAGGAAGCACTTGCGATGGTGCCATATAAAGAACACTGGTGCTGGTGCCACGTAAAAAGCACCCCGTACACTCTGTAAAGTGGTTGGCATTAGGAAGGGCATCCAGCTGTAGAAACCATACCAAAACAGACAATGGAACCCTAATGTGGCTATCAGCCTTACCAGCTCCTATCTAATCTTCCAAACCATGACAGCATGCAAATAAGGCATTAAATAAAGCTGATGATGATGAGACACACACACACACACTGACATGTGTGTGTGTGTGTGTGTGTGTGTGTGTGCGTGCGTGCACGATCATCATCAGCTTTGTTCAATGTCTCAAATGTAACCACATGTGAATCGTAGGCAATTTTTTTCCTCCGTCTTCCTTTTCTATTGGACTCTCCTCTGTTTCTGAAGAAGAGCGTTGCTCAAAACGTTAAACCATCTTTCTTTCATTCCCTGAGTGTCTGCTAATACTTTACATGTACCACATCCTCATGCTGTTGTTTTTTTGTATTTGTTCTTCGTCTTTTGGATATACATATAGACATTTATATGTATGTATGTATCTATGTATGTGTGTGTATGTGCATATGTGTGTATGTATGTATGTGTGTATGTATGTATGTCTTTCTGCAAAAATCTGCAATAAATGCCTTGATACCTTGCAACTGCCTATTTTATCCTATTATACCCACTGTATTACAACAGTATTCCTATACATTATGATATTTTCATTGCAAATGACTATTCTTCTTTGTCAGTTTTCCTGCTTTATGTTTGTTCATCTTCACTGTTATGCATTGAATGAAATGTTTTCTGCTATAGCTAAGGCATTTTGTTTTTTTGTTGCTGTTGTTTTTTTTTTCTAGCATGATTTATTATTGCATTCATACATTATATTTTAGCTATAAATTACTATTCTTCTTGTCTCATTTCCTGATTTACCAGCATTCTTCTCATTTCTACTGGAAGTTTGTTGTTCGAAAATGTTTTCTGCTCTAGCTAAGTTACTTTTGTTTTCTCTTCTAAATTACAGCAGTATTATCATTATTATTTAAAAAAAAAATTTTTCCGCTGTCCTAATAGCATGTTTCATCCGAGATTTTATTTTTTGCCATGTTGTAGCTATGTATCTCAATAAACATTAAATGCCCAAAATACACTAAAAATCTTTTTTTAATATTCTCTGCTGAATTCAGAGGCTGGACAGTTGTACATGCCCACAAGCCTTCCATGTTGTCAGCAAAACACTAGTTCTTTTAGGGTGGTGGTGGTGGGAGCATATAATCAATTAAATCTGTATGAATTTATTACTAGAATTAATTTTATGAATTTCTCGGAGGATGAAAGAGAAAGCTAGTGATAGAGACCTAAGCAGACCATTGCAGTCATAACAGGTCAAAAGAAAACACATTGTAGTAGGAGGTTAGAGGTTATCTGAGTTGCTGCTAGCATTCCAGCAGATGGTTGAGTGATTGCTTTCAGTCTTGGTTGTATCATGTGGGACATAAAATGATAACATACATGTGTGTGTATGAGAGAGAGAGAGAGACAACAAAGGAATAGTATAGCTGTCTCTTGTGTTAAACACACACAAAAAAAATGGTTTAATATTAATATTGAAAATTTGCATGTATTGATTGCTTTCCCAATATTTGTTTTCTAAATAAATATTTAGTTTATTTATTGAAATAAAGATATATTGCATAAAGTCTGCAGCAGAATATGAACTCTTGATCCAGTAGCCAGAAATCCAGAGTCTTTCTCACTCTTTATGTCTGGCTGTGCAGTTAATAGGTTCAGGTGTGGCTATAAGGTTAATAAGCTTGCTTCCTAACTACACAGGGCAAGTTTCTTCTCCTATTGCTCTGGGCTGACCAAAACCTTTTGGTAGACAGAAACTGAAAAAAGCCTATCATATACATAAATACATACATACATCGTCGTCGTCGTCGTTTAACGTCCGCTTTCCATGCTAGCATGGGTTGGACGATTTGACTGAGGACTGGTGAAACCAGATGGCTACACCAGGCTCCAATCTGATTTGGTAGAGTTTCTACAGCTGGATGCCCTTCCTAACGCCAATCACTCAGAAAGTGTAGTGGGTGCTTTTACGTGTCACCCGCACAAAGGACAGTCAGGCGGTACTGGCAACGGCCACGCTCATCTCGCTCGAGAAACCTCATGTGTCACCCGCACAAGAGCCAGCCCAGGGGCACCGGCAACGATCTCGCTCGAAAATCCTACAACAACCCCACACAAGAGCCAGTTCAGGGGCACCGGCAACGATCTCGCTCGAAGAAATTTCATGTGTCACCCACACAAGAGCCAGTCCAGGGGCACTGGCAACGATCTCGCTCGAAAAACCTCATGTGTCACCCGCACAAGAGCCAGCCCAGGGGCACCAGCAACGATCCCGCTCGGAAGATTTCATGTGTCGCCCGCACATGAGCCAATCCAGGGGCACCGGCAACGATCCCGCTCGAAACATTTCATGTGTCACCCGCACAAGAGCCAGTCCAGGGGCACTGGCAATGATCTCGCTCGAAAGATATCATGTGTCACCCGCACAAGAGCCAGTCCAGGGGCACTGGCAACGATCCCGCTCGAAAGATTTCATGGGTCCCCCACACATGAGCAAGTCCAGGGGCACCGGCAACGATCTTGCTCGAAAAACCTCATGTGTCACCCACACAAGAGCCAGCCCAGGGGCACCGGTAACGATCTCGCTTGAAAGATTTCATGTGTCACCCGCACATGAGCCAGTCCAGGGGTACTGGCAACGAACTCACTCGAATAATTTCATGTGTCACCCGCACATGAGCCAGTCCAGGGGCACTGGCAACGATCTCGCTCGAAAATCCTATGACGCTCCCACACAAGAGCCAATTCAGGGGCACTGGCAATGAACTCACTCGAATAATTTCATGTGTCACCCGCACAAGAGCCAGCCCAGGGGCACCGGCAACGATCTCGCTCGAAAGATTTCATGTGTCGCCCGCACATGAGCCAGTCCAGGGGCACTGGCAACGATCCCACTCGAAACATTTCATGTGTCACCCACACAAGAGCCAGTCCAGGGGCACTGGCAACGATCTTGCTCGAAAAATATCATGTGTCGCCCGCACATGAGCCAGTCCAGGGGCACTGGCAACGATCCCGCTCGAAAGGTTTCATGTGTCCCCCGCACATGAGCAAGTCCAGGGGCACCGGCAACGATCTCGCTCGAAAAACCTCATGTGTCACCCACATAAGAGCCAGCCCAGGGGCACCGGCAACGATCCCGCTCGAAAGATTTCATGTGTCCCCCGCACAAGAGCCAGTCCAGGGGCACTGGCAACGATCCCGCTCGAAAGATTTCATGGGTCCCCCACACATGAGCAAGTCCAGGGGCACCGGCAACGATCTTGCTCGAAAAACCTCATGTGTCACCCACACAAGAGCCAGCCCAGGGGCACCGGTAACGATCTCGCTTGAAAGATTTCATGTGTCACCCGCACATGAGCCAGTCCAGGGGTACTGGCAACGAACTCACTCGAATAATTTCATGTGTCACCCGCACATGAGCCAGTCCAGGGGCACTGGCAACGATCTCGCTCGAAAATCCTATGACGCTCCCACACAAGAGCCAATTCAGGGGCACTGGCAATGAACTCACTCGAATAATTTCATGTGTCACCCGCACAAGAGCCAGCCCAGGGGCACCGGCAACGATCTCGCTCGAAAGATTTCATGTGTCGCCCGCACATGAGCCAGTCCAGGGGCACTGGCAACGATCCCACTCGAAACATTTCATGTGTCACCCACACAAGAGCCAGTCCAGGGGCACTGGCAACGATCTTGCTCGAAAAATATCATGTGTCGCCCGCACATGAGCCAGTCCAGGGGCACTGGCAACGATCCCGCTCGAAAGGTTTCATGTGTCCCCCGCACATGAGCAAGTCCAGGGGCACCGGCAACGATCTCGCTCGAAAAACCTCATGTGTCACCCACATAAGAGCCAGCCCAGGGGCACCGGCAACGATCCCGCTCGAAAGATTTCATGTGTCCCCCGCACATGAGCCAGTCCAGGGGCACTGTCAATGATCTCGCTCGAAAATCCTACGACGCTCCCACACAAGAGCCAGTTCAGGGGCACTGGCAACGAACTCACTCGAATAATTTCATGTGTCACCCGTACAAGAGCCAGCCCAGGGGCACCGGCAACGATCCCGCTCGAAAGATTTCATGTGTCGCCCGTACGTGAGCCAGTCCAGGGGCACCGGCAACGATCCCGCTCGAAAGAATTCATGTGTCGCCCACACATGAGCCAGTCCAGGGGCACCGGCAATGATCCCGCTCGAAAGATTTCATGTGTCGCCCACACGTGAGCCAGTCCAGGGGCACCGGCAACGATCCCGCTCGAAAGATTTCATGTGTCGCCCGCACATGAGCCAGTCCAGGGGCACAGGCAACGAATCTCACTCGATCATTTCTATTAGTCTGTGAAAACATGTCTGGCCATGGGGAAATATGACCTTGCTCGGAAATGTGGGGGTTGGTGACAGGAAGGGCATCCAACCATAGTAAATCTGATTCAACTGTTTCCATGCGACCCATGCAAGCAAGAAAAGTGGACATTAGAATAATGACGATGATATTACATTAGACAACAAGGCCACATATTCTTTCATTCTTTCACTTGTTTCAGTCATTGAACAGCAGCCATACTGAGCTAAAAATTCAGAAATTGTGTCTCCTTTTGAAATTTTCTTCCAATTCCACAAAGGACAGTCCACATACACTCAGTACTGACCAATCCATTTTCAACATTAGTCTGCATTCACAGTAAAGTCAGCAGCTTCATTAAATTGAATATTGCATTAAGCCAGAACTCTGTTAACTTGGGAAAATCTTCTCCAACATGATAAGATCTACAGCTTAAGTTTTGCAATTCAAATGAATGGCTAGTAGTAGTATATTTGGTCTTCTTGTAGTATATCCAATCAAAATTAATCTTTTTGGGTGTGAAATGTTACCAGCTAAGAATGTCAGTACTATCAAGATTTAAAAGTTAATCTTTATCGGATGCAAACTTAGAATGTAGCATGATGGAACTAAATACTTTAAGGTATATATTCTGATGTTATATTATTATATGCTCATTTCATTATTAAGTATTTCCTTGAGCAAACAAGCAAATATTGTACAGGAAATGAAAACTACTTTCTGAGGAGATAGATAACTAATTCAAAGACACAATACAATGTCTGTGACAGATTCTGAATTCTTGAATAATACAAGATTAATTCAAATCTGAACTGAATAAAGGTTAACTCATTTAGTTTCTGTAAAAAGTAAATCTGTCTTCAATCTTCGGAGAATTTCAGAACTAATGAATATTTTTAGTTTCCCGCTAGGACAGTCACTACATCCAGGCAGACTGAGGTTAGTAAAACTTGTAGCAGAAGTGATTTACACTGTCATTATGTATGAGATGTTTTTGTTTTGACTCATCTGGGCTTAATCACCTGAATATCGGCTCCATAAGCTTTTTCATTCCAGCATGTCACATGACCACGTGAGTAAACGGAGTGGTTGGTGTTAGGGAGGGCATTAGCTATAGAAATACTACCTGATCAGACTAGAGCCTAGTGCAGCCTCCTGGCTTCCCAGACCTCAGTCGAACTGTCCAACCCATGCTAGCATGGAAAACGGATGTTAAAGGATGATGATGATGTTGATGATATATATATATATATATATATATATATATATATATATATATATATACACTCTCTGAGTGGTTGGCGTTAGGAAGGGCATCCAGCTGTAGAAACTCTGCCAAATCAGACTGGAGCCTGGTGTTGCCATCCGGTTTCACCAGTCCTCAGTCAAATCGTCCAACCCATGCTAGCATGGAAAGCGGACGTTTAAACGATGATGATGATGATGATGATGATATATATACACACACACACACACACACACACATATATACAAACACATACACACACACATATATATACAAACACATACACACACACATAATTGTGTGTGTGTGTAACCTTGTAAATGAGCATCACCATCATACAAGTGATGTTCATTTCCACCCCATCCAATTGTGTTGGCACAACAGCTCATTTTTTCTTATGTGAGAAATTAATCACCACCTCCTGGGAGCCTACTATTCTCTATAAGAACGGCAGTTCTCAACTACGCTTTGTCTTTGGCACACACCACTGACCACACGCAACTCATCTCCGACAAGGTATCTGACACCAGCCAGTCTCCACTTTCATCTTCCCCACCAGACGCCAGCTTACATCGCTGCTGTATGAACATCACACAACCAACAGACCAACAGCTGCCTCTACACACAACCAAACAGTATGTCAACTATGTCTACAAGATCAGTTCAACCTAACCACTAAGTCTCCCACATCTTCGCTGTAATCTGTTATATTTATTTCATATATGGCAATCATTGTATTTTATAAAGGAGAATAAATCATAACTTACCAGTTCATTTCAATCTCAAGTCGTATATATATATATATATATATATATATATATATCATTTCCACATTTTTCTCATTATCTTCTTCATTATAAATTAAATACTCTCTCTAAGAGTCCAAGTCACAGTGACACAGAAAGTATTACCTCTCCTGCTCAGCATGTTACAAAATTGTCCTTTGTACTTAGTATAAATCCTTGCACTTAACTAGGCAAATTTTATGTAATTTGAACCAAGAATTTAAGGCAATAGGAATTCCTGTCAGTTTTGAATTTGAATTATTTACTTTGGTTTTTGTAGAAAGTTGTTTCATTATTCTTTACTTTTATTTTTGTATTTAAAACCACTTCAGTCATAAAAACATAAGTACACTCTCAACTGAACAACATCCAAATATATTTAATTGCTATTCATTGTCAACTCTGCTAGTTGATACAGTTTTCTAAATACAAAACCAGTACTGATGAGGGTCATTTTGTAGCTTGCAAAATGATAAGAGAGTCCTTCTGATGGATGGAACAGATGTATTGTTTTGTGAGGATGATAGTGGAAAGAATAACAGGGCAAACACTGTTGAAGGGGCATAATAGAGGAGACAGTGGTGAGAGGAAGGGAGGAAAATAGTGTCAAGGATTAGGGTGAAGGAGAGTGAGGGGGTGGAACAAAATGGTAATGGTGACAGGGTGGGTTGAGTAAGAAAACCCAGTGATGGAGTAGGTCAGTCCACTTGCCATACCTGATTTGTCAGGATCCAAGTCAGTTCTTATTGGAGTTACACATGCTTCCTGTTGAGAGTGGACCGAAGGGAAAAAGTAGAGTTAGCAGCAGCAGGGAGAGGATTAGTGAAAGTGAGCATAGGAGAACAATGGAGCAGGTTGAGTAGAAGGAGGTGCAGTACCACCCCACTATATATGTGTGTCCTCTTCTGCTTTTAATTATTTAAATTCTTCTCTGAGGAAGGAGCTGGTGGTTTTTAACAAAAGACCTCATAGAAGCAATGACTAGTGACTGAGACTTTTGGCAATGTGCTCTGCTTAAGAGGATCCATCAAGCCAAGTGCACTTGTGCTGGTGGCATGTAAAAAAATCAACCTTTGAATGTCGGGCCTCACGGAGGCAAAGTGGCTGAGTCCCTTTTGAGCAGTGGGCCTGATAGAGGCAAAGTGGCTGAGTTCCTTTTGAGTGTTGGACCTCACGGAGGCTTGACCAAGGCCTTTGGTATTATGCCATTGCTTGAGAAGAAGACCCATCAAGCTAAGCAAAATCGCAGTCGTGGTAGATACCAGTGTCACACAAATGGCACCTGTGCCAGTGGCATGTAAAAGGACCCATTACATTCTTGGAGTGGTTGGCATTAGGAATGGCATCCAGCCATAAAAAAACCACGCCAAATTAGACTGGAGCTTGGCACAGCCTTCCAGTGTGCCAGCCCAGTCAAACCATCCAACCTTGCCAGCATGGACTATGGATGTTAAATGATGATGATGGTGATGATTATGATACAAAGCTCCATTACTGGAATGTAGATAACGAAAACAATGTCGTAGGGCATTGCCCATGAACTCATAAGAGATGAACTATAGATGAGACTTTTATTACAAACTAGCTATTAAAATAGATGGCAGAGAAGGGACTTTCAGTTGGGCAGTTAAGAAAACCTGGGTCTTAATGGCTGATCACTCTCTCTTTCACATTGTAGATGTTTAACACATAATAAACAACACTTCAACAGATCGTTGTTTGTGGTTAATTTTACATATAGTTCAACGAAAGCTATGTCATATTTTAAACTTGAGAAAAGTCATGCATATTTTTACTGTTCCACTTACAGATTATATTTGTAATGTGCGAATTAGTTAGTTGATTTCTTTTTCTGAAAATCCAAGCTTATCCAGATTGTCAAATAGGCATTTAAACCATTTGTGCCAAAATTTTGCTAGTGAATGAAATTGCTTGAAAATTCACAGATACTATTATTTTGACCTAAATAACAACTGGAAAAGAAATTTCATTGAAATCCGTTTGATATAGACTGCATATGTGTTAAGAACATGTTTCATTCTTTGATACAGATCATACACAAATCACAATTTGTATCAAGTATTTGTTTTATAGGGAAAATTCACAAAAAAACAATAGATGAAGACAGGTGGTGTAGAAAATAAATAGATGTATTAGTATAACGCTTGGGAATTAAGAAAGTTTTTAACGTTTCGAGTCTACGCTCTTCCACAGAAAGGAACATAGAAAGAAACAAGGAGAGAAAAAAAAAATGTGTATAGTGGTCAGCAATCTATCATTGTTTTATACCCTTATAAATTAAGTGTCAGTTTAAACGGACGATTGGCATGAATGGGTTGATCACAGAACCAAGTGCATCAATTATTATTGGTATAAATGTGAATTTGTTTGAGTGTGTAT
Organism: Octopus bimaculoides; assembly: GCF_046866305.1. Taxonomy (NCBI): domain Eukaryota; kingdom Metazoa; phylum Mollusca; class Cephalopoda; order Octopoda; family Octopodidae; genus Octopus; species Octopus bimaculoides. Next base: position 129,999,753 of record NC_142930.1, read on the forward strand.
GTGTGCGTGCATGCGTGCACATCTGAGTTTGTGTGTACATGTGAGCATATGTGTTTACACGCATATACATCATCATCATTATTCAATGTCTGTTTTCCATGCTGGCATGGGTTGAATCATTTGATTGAAAACTGATAAGCCGAGGAGCTGCACCAGGTTCCAGTCTGATTTGGTAAGGTTTCTATGGCTGGATGCCCTTCCTAATGCCAACCATTCCAAAGAGGTCAGTGGGTGCTTTTTACGTGCCACGACTATGACTACGCATGAATAGTGCTTTTTACATGCCACTGGCATTGGCCACAACTATGATCTCACTTGGCTCATACATATTATACACTCATATATATTATGCCACAACAAATTGACATATCATCATCATCGTTTAACGTCCGCTTTCCAGCCTGAGGTTATAGTAGAAAACACTTGCTTCTTATCACTCAGCCATTCTTGCGCCTATATATATATATATATATATATATATATATATAAAGTTTATACAACAATATCAAATCAAGAATGTAACCAATATTAAAATGAAGAAAATGAGTTGCAGCACATCCTAAAATCTTTCCTGAATTCAGTACATCTAATATTCTCATAAGAACCTGATTCCTTTTTATTGTATTTTTTTTTTCAGTTTATCTGATTTGCAATAAATTTTCTGATACTGGGTGAGCTACTGTTATAACTGTAAAAATTCATAAATAAGTAACGTTAGATATATTAATGATAATCATGATTCTACATATAATTTTGGTTCTTTTTATATGAAAGAATAAAACTACTGTGAGTTTTGAGTCAGTTAATGAATATACTCCCAAAACAGATATAAAATATAAACAACTACTATGAATGGCTGGAACTGTTCTCATGTCTCTGACCACAGTTCTTAAAATTAAATACCATCATTCACAGACTAAAAGTTCTATAGTTAGAAAACAAAGAGAGAGAAAAAAAAAGAAAAATGCATGTTTTGAAGAGTGAAACAAAATAACAAAGTCTGCATAGTTCAGTCAGTTTAGAATAATTAATTACTTTTTTCTTTTGATACAAATTCCCTTGAGACCACTTCTGGTTCTATGAAACAAGGCTGCCTGTTTTAAAATGTTTGTATTTACATTAAAACTATCCATTATTCTTTTCATGTAAGAGTATGTTGTTCAGTTATATTTCAAACAGTAGCATAATAATGAAAACGTCGGTTATTTTATCGAAATTCTTTCAAATTTTATATTACGTTCAAAACTAATCTGAAAACATAAGTATATTTAGTCTGAAATATGGTAGTAAAAGGGTTAAGTAATATTACACTCAGCTCAGCAAGTCAATTAACTTCTTATTTTCTTAGGCAATTTACTCCATGAACAATTGAATATTAACTCTACTTAACAATTCAAACAAGAATTTATACAATTGCCCATTTAGGCAAGTCTTTAGTAAACCACTCCTCGCTACTAACTGGAAGCAATAATCGTCAACAATTAAGTAGGAAGATTAGCAAAAATTTGATACTAATTTGATAACACAAGAGAAAATACAATAGCTACATTTGTATGGGGTAACATTCATTGTATATGGTATTCAACAAAATAGTAGCTAATATTTGACAATGTAGCTCAGAGTTAAAGTTTAAGTGCCCCCTGTCGGAGCAAAAATGAAAGATGGATTTTCTATTATTGATGTAAACTCCTAACTTAACGACCATTGTTAATCATCTATTCAGAATAACTGCAAACATGGTTCATGGTTCTTTTATTGCTTTGCTCAAATTTGCAATGCAGAAATTTTTACTTGTTTTTCTGATAAATTATAAAGACATTTATTATTATTATTATTATTATTATTATTAATAATAATAATAATAATAATAATAATAATAATATTCTTTTTCTGCATTTAGCAAAGTATTGTTTACATGAAGCTGGTTTAAATTATCACTTGCCTGCTAGAATATTATCAAGACAATTATGTACACGCATACAATAACACACATGGACACATGTACATGCATACATACTGTCACAGACACATGCATATAGATACACATATACACATACGGACACACAATCCATTTCATATTCTTATGGAACCATTTACGTACAATGGAAGGGATGTGGGGGATTACAATGTGCAGACCATTTGCAGGGTATCAGTAACACAGAGATTCCAATCAGGAACTGAATAGTAGTCTACTGAGAACTCACCCATACACTAACATCTGCCACATACTGATGCATAGATTCAATATCAAAGAATTGGAAATTACGAGAACTTGAGAAATTACTATTATTATTATTATTATTATTATTATTATTATTATTATTATTATTAAGGGAATCAAATGGAAATTGTAGTTGTGGCCAATGCCAGTGCCACCTGACTGGCTCTCGTGCTGGTGGCATGCAATTAGCACCATTCATGCGTGGGTCATTGCCAGTAGCACCTGGCTGGCTCCCTGTGCTGGTGGCACATAAAAAGCACCATCCGAACATGGTCAATGCCAGCCCCCCCCCCCCCCCCCATCTCCCACCCCGACTGGCTCCTGTGCTGGTAGCACGTAAAAAGCACCACCTGGCTGGCTCCCTTGAGTTTGTCACCCCCTGCTCACTTGTACAGAAAACCCAAAAGTGTTGCTTCCATAAAAGTTGATCTCGGCAGAATTTGAACTCAGAACGTAAAGATAGACGAAATACCGCTAAGCATTTTGCCCGGCGTGCAAATATTTCTGCCAGGTCATCACCTTGTCTTCCACAATAATTAACAACCAAGTATCAAAGCTTATAATGTGCAGAAAGAGACCCCGTGAGACCCCTGACAGCAGGCTGCTGTCCACTCTCATAGATGATGATGATGATGAGCTGGCAGAAATGTTATCACGCCGGGCAAAATGCTTAGCAATATTTCGTCTGCTGTTACGTTCTGAGTTCAAATTCTGCCGAGGTCGACTTTACCTTTCATCCTTTCGGGGTCGATAAATTAAGTACCAGTTATGGGGTCGATGTAATTGACTTAATCCCTTTGTCTGTCCTTGTTTGTCCCCTCTATGTTTAGCCTCTTGTGGGCAATGAAGAAATAGGAATCTATCAGAACAAACAAGACCAAACGTCCTGAGAAGTAAAACAACAATAATGATGATTGTTTCAAATGTTGGCACAAGGCCAGCAATTTCAGTGGAGGTAAAGTCAATTACACTTGCTCCCACTATTCAACTGGTATTTGTTTCATCCACCCTGAAAGGATGAAAGGCAAAGTGGATCACAGCAGAATTTGAACTCAGAAGGAAAAGATGGACAAAATGTTGCTATGCATTTTTCCCTGTGTGCTAATGATGCTACCAGCTCACCACCTTTGATAATAATAACCAACAGATGACAACGTCTCTCTAATTTTTAACTTATATTTCAAACAAACACCATTTTCCCATATTACTTCATATTTCTAAAAAACTACCATTTGATAAATTATACAAATTTCACATTTTATATCTCTGAGGAGCAGAAGTGTTGTCTATAAATGCTTATCAATACAGGATTCCATAATAGGGACAACACTTTTGCGAAACGATCGTAAGATGCTTTAAAAACTTAATTCGAAACTTTCAAACTGTCATATTTATTATTATATATTTATACTTATACATATTTACATATATTTAGATATATATTTATATTTTTAATACAACAATTATTCTATATACATATATATCTTTCTGAAGAATTTTCTGATACTGATTTCCTGATATTATTAACAATATATTATATAGTATATATAATTGCTCATATTAAATGTATAGATGCTTTAATAGTATTAATACTTTGATACAATAGAGCACTCAATGTAAATTCAGCATATAGTATTCTCATTGAATATATTTAACTAAAGATTTATATATATAAATATACAAATATATAAAAAGACAATGCTCATTATTATATTAGGAGATTATACATATATCTTAATACTTTACAGTATACTTACATATGTACATAATTCTATACATCAATCTAAAACAACAGCATTACTGAAGGAAGACCGGAATTTAAGAGAAGAGAAAACCAAAAGGTCTTGTGATATTCATTGAAGGATTTTATTCCAAATATTCTCATTTTAAAAATCATCTCCGGTTAATCATTGAGAGGACGTTGGTGTTGCATTGGCAGAGGTTTGCACTCTCAGAGTGCTCCTGTTTTCATTTAAATTTGAGTCCTGATATGTAATTGGCGGTTTCTTAAACAATTTACTATAATAATACTCTTGTGTTTTTCTCTGTCACAACATATAAATGAGAAAGGAAGTGGTGATAGATGAATAAGTAAGGAAGGGGTGATGGCAAACTGGTAGTGGGAGCGCTTCAACTCTATGTGAGTGTATGTATATGTAAAAGGGAGGTATGTGAATGTTTTTGTGTGTGTGTGTGTGTGTGTGTGTGTGTGTGTGTGTAGAGGAGTGCAGTGGAAATGGGATGGTGAACATTCAATGCTGAAAAGAAAAATCAAACAGAGTTTCAATTCTGTGTGAGTGTATGTGTGTGTGTGTACAAGGGAAGTATGTGAATATTTGTATATGTGAACCAGCATTCTTTCAGTAACAAATAGTAACAAATAGTGATTGATGCCACATCTCAAAAGACAACCACTAGATAACATTGACAAGTGTATTAATTTAATTTACCATCCATATTTATATATAATAAAAAATAAATGCGCCCTTTTAAAGCCTAGCCAAGCTCATGAGCCCGGTTTCGCTTGGTCCAGGAATCGAAACCACAATCTTACGATCATGATGCTGACACCCTAACCACTAAGCCACATGCCTCCACATATTTATATATAAAATACTACAATTAACCATCATTTTTAATGACTCAGGGCCAGCTAGTGAATAATAAGAATAGAATTTGCCTGAAATGTAAGATTAGGTGAACATTCTTAAATTTGATTCTTATTATTCATTGTAGAAAATACTGATTCAAGTACTAAATAAAACAGAAAATACTGATTCAAATACTAAATAAAACAGCACTATTAGTAATAAAATCAATAAAAGATGTCATTGAACTGTTAATTAGTTATTTAGTTGGTTGCACAAAAATAAGATGAATTACATAAATTTTAAGTAACTTGTTTCTCAGCTTAGTCTTTTTTTCTATTTTATTTACAATTACAAGCATACATCACTTCATTAATTAAATTAGTCCAAATTTCTTGAATATTTCATGTAGGCACAGGCTTGACCATGTGGTTAAGAAGTTTGATTTGTATCCATGTGGCTTTGAGTTCAGTTCTACAGCACAGTACCTTGAGCATGTATATATATATATGTATGTATATATATATATATATATATATATATATATATATATTATTATTATAAAATCTGGTAATTAGTCATATATTAATTAATATCGATTAATTATCAGGAGGCCAGCACATGTAAAGAATCAAAGAGATTCAGAAATATTATCTGCAATCTCAGGGGATTAGGTGATTTTAAATGTCTTGCCCGCTCACGTTTTTGGTATGCTGCTATATTTCATGTTGAGAACATTTTAGGTCTTAATAGACACAAGATGTGATCTATTTCTAGCGCATTAATTGTCCACGTTAGTGGTCGACGTTATATATATATATATATATATATATATATATATATATATATATATATATATATATATATATATATATATATATATATATATATATATATACATACATACAGGGTGTCCTAAAAGTCACTGATGGGTTTCAGTTTCTAATAACTTCTTTAACTTAACAAATAAATGCATAAAATTTTGATACAATATAAAGGATGTAATGGAAATTAATATGCACAAGTCGAATTTGGCAACACCATTACATCACACATGAAAAATGACATCACTTAAATGGCAGCCATTTTCGGCTTTGCATGCCCGTGCTCTTTCCAAAACTTGCACCATAACACCCTCAAGAGATTTAGATCCCACTTCTTGGATTTCTCTATTGATGTTCTCTTTCAGTTGCAGCAGGGTGTCTGGTTTGTTCACGTAAACCCTCTCTTTTATGTATCTCCACAAGAAAAAATTCAGGTTAGTCAAGTCTGGGGAACGTGAAGGCCATTCAAAGTAGACCTCACACATGGTTCCAGCAAGATTGGGCAACTGCTCATCCCACAAGAGAAACGATGCAGTTGCTACAGCAGTGCTTTGGAGAGAGAATAATCTCCCACTACGGCAATGTCAACTGGCCTTCATCTTCTCCAGGCTTGACTAGCCTGGATTTTTTCTTCTGGTGATACCTGGAACCCTGGTGCAACTGAAGGAGAACATCAATAGAGAAATCAGAGAAGTGGGGTTTGAAACTCTTGAAGGTGTTACGGAAAGAGCACAGATGTGCAAAGCCGAAAATGGTTGCCATTTAAGCAATGTCATTTTTTATATGTGATGTAGTGGTGTTGCAAACTTTGACTTGTGCCTATTAATTTCCATTATGTCCTTTATATTGTATCAAATTTTAAAACATTTATTTGTAAAGTTAGGGAAGTTATTAAGAATTAAAACCCATCAGTGACTTTTGGGACACCCTGTATATAT